>NC_057817.1:7878787-8181818 GCF_910594005.1 Cervus elaphus | reverse complement strand
TTCTGACTCCCGAGTCTAGTTTTAACCACTGTACCATACCAACTTCCTAATGAATGAGAGTACTGATCCAAAAGAAAGAGGCAAAAAGCAACATTCCTTCATTTATCCCTCAATTATTTGAGTGCCTCCTAGATGCTAAGAATACTTCAATGAAGAGGACAGACAGATGCCTTGATCTCAGACAACTAACAAACCAGCAGGGGTAGAAAAATCTCCAGAATGAAACTCTGGGGTTAGCTGGAGTCTTTGATGACAAAGCCTGTAAGGACAAAGCAGAAACAGGAGCTTCCTATTTGTTCAAGAAATTCTGACTCCCTTTAACTAGGCCCAGGGCAAAGCACAGCCTAATCATGGACAGAGGCCTCTCCTCCCTTAAAACCCAAAGTTAAACTTTGCTTCCCATACAAATAGAAAGAGCTCTTTCTCCCCAAAGACCATTTGATGACAAATTCCAAACAATATATACATACATATATATGTGTGTGTATATATACATATATTATATACACATATAGTTTATATACTATATATAATATAGTATATTATATCTAACATATATAATACATGTATAATTTGTGTATATGTATAATTATATACATAACATAATTTTATATATACATATATGTAAATTATATACATATGTACACATATATACATATATGTATACATATATACATAAATTATATACATATGTATAATTTGTATCTATAATTTCTTCAGCATATATATATATTTGCATATATGTGTGTGTATATATGTGTGTGTGTGTGTATGTGTGTGTATACATATGTGTGTATATACGTGTGTGTGTGTATGTATATATATATATATATATGTAAATGAAAGTGCTGGTCACTCAGCCCTATCCAACTCTTTGAGACCCCATGGACTGTAGCCCCCCAGGCCCCTCTGTCCATGGGACTCTCCAGGCAAGAATACTGGAGTGGGTTGCCATTCCCTTCTTCAGGGGATCTTCCCGACCCAGGGATCGAACCTGGGTCTCCTGCACTACAGGCAGATTCTTCACTGTCTCAGCCACCAAGGAAGCCCATGTATATATGGACTTGCCACTTTCTATCCATCCAGCTCTAGAAAAAAATAGGTTTATGGCTTCCTTAAGTATATGAAGTCTCAGATCCCAGACTGCCAGTCACAAAGAAGATGACGAGAGGCATCAAAATACTATAAAATAATAAAAGAAGCTGCAGAAGCAGTTGTCTGGTGAAACAGCTGCTGCCTGCACATGAAACCGTCTGATGCATTATGAAGAACATGGGAGAGCAAGAAAATCCCCTGGATTAAGACACAAAAGGCTGTTATTTCAAGTCACAGCTTTATCACTTACTGGTTGTGACCCTGGGCAAGCAAATTAACCCTCCCAGAATGCCCATTTCCTCTCCTATTAAATAAGAATAATAGCTTCCCTGTCTATCTTGCAGAAATGAAAAAATAAAATAATACATATGGAAGGGCACTGTAAAGTGCCCATGTTACCTATTACACGGGGTATCCAATTTCATCCATGCCTAACTGTCCGAGGTGAAACAGTGGTTAGAAACGCTTAGCTGCAAACACATCACAACACCCTCATCCGACTGCCCCGTTCACCAAGTGCCCCAGCAGAAATGGCAGAACCCGACGCAGGCGGTCTTTCCACGAGATGGCGCTAGAGCTTCCTCGCTGTCAGTTTTCATCTTCAGTATTTTGCTTACAGATATCCTTTGCTGGTGGCTGAGACAGTAAAGAATCCGCCTGTCAACGCAGGAGACAAGGGTTCGATCTCTGGGTGAGGAAGATCCCCTGGAGGAGGGCATGGCAACCCACTGCAGTATTCTTGCCTGGAGAATTCCTACGGGCAGAGGAGCCTGGCGGGCTACAGTCCATGGGGTTGCTAAGAGTCAGACATGACTGAGTGACTAAGCTTGACAACAACAGAACCAAGAAGTTGATTTATTTATAACCATGAACTTTTCAGGTTTCATACTTGAGCGCATTCCTCATAGGTAGATTGCACAACATCTCCCTTCTCTCACCCCAGTATGTAGGAAGGATTCTATAACCTGAAACAGAGTAAGGATCACATTTCTCTTCTCCCCATCTGGGCTGCCACAAGGCAAGTTTACCTAAGGAGAACAAAAGACTAATAAAAGTGTGGATGGAAAAGTTAGCTGACATTTATTAACACAGCACTGAAATATTCTGAATGAATGCCACACACACAATGGGATGAAGATAAGACTCATGTAGCTAAGGGCAAAGACTTACAGTACTAGTATATCTGATTTGAAAACTATCCAAATGTCATCGTCCTTCACAGTGACATCTGCCCTCTTCCAGTATAAATTCAAGATGTCTATGACAGCGTCTGAAGGGAACTTTTTCAATTAGGCAGCAATGATTAATAGTGCGGGCTCTGGATCAAACCATCCAGATTCCTATGTGCGTTAGACCATGTGATCTTGAACAAGTACCTGGGAGACTTTGACGAGCCACTTAACTATCTCACTCTCAGTTGGCTTCCATGTAAAATGAAGACAGTACCTACTTCCTATGGCCATTGTGGAGATAAAACGAGATAATCCAAGTCAACCATGTGACTGTATGTCTGACATTACACTACACACTCAGGAAATGTTAGCAGCTACTTATCACGATTGAACGAGAGAGATGCAAGGTATTACTGACTTCCAAATAGGTAAATGATTTAAAAGAACTCCTAATCCTCCCCCCCACCCAACCTTCACAGGTCCACTTTAGTTGCTAAGCAAAGATATAAACAGTGAGCACCTGAGTGTAAGTTTTCAAAAAGCATGACATATAAACATACCTGCAGCAACATCTGAGGTGTAAGAGTGGCCAGTCCACACAGAAAGCAAACTACAGCAAGAAGGCACTCAAGGTAAGGCTGGGGGCACAGGCCTGAGGTCCTGCTGGCCTTCACATGAATGCAGAAGAGGACGGGCGGCCAAGGAAAAGCTGGGGCTACTGACAAAAAAGCAGGCCACTCAGGAGCAACCAGGTCAGAAACAGACAACATGACCACAGGGGAAATTCCTCTGGAATTCAAGGTGGTGTCCTGAAGAGAACTGACCAGAAAACCAAGAAGGTCATGAAAAATCAAGCAGACTCACGAAGGGTTTGAAGACATCTTAACGACCTTACTTAATGAAAGAATATTAAAACATGCTGGAGATGAAAATGGAAGCCACAGGCTGGACCCCAGCCCCCATTATCCTGCCCTCCCCCACCAGATGTACCTATCACCCTCCAGTGGCGCAAGCCAGTCAGTTCTGCTACAGCTCAAGAATGGCTTCCAACACGATCAACTGTATCAGAAAACAACTTAAGCGTAAGCAGATCTTGCATGGGCTTGGGTGCGATGTCATCTTCAGGGAAGACCAGATGAACAAAGAGAACACAGCCGGCTGAACCAAGCCAGGTAGGTATACAGAGGACCAGACAGGACCCACACCTGAGCATCTACCAGCTCCCGTTGCTGTCCTATGAGCCTCGCCACCCACGTCTGCTGTTACAACTTTCACTCCTTCCTCAGATAACCCTCCGGCCACCACTTTGCAATAATTCACAGGCTACAACACTTCTGACAGCAGCTTCTACAGGTAAACCTCAGATTCTTTTCAAGAAAATGTGCCACCTTTGTTGCGGTATTTCTGTAATTCCTAACACTTATGTAAAACTGTGCTTGCATGTTTATTAGGTTTCTATCTTTTTCCTCGAAAGTCACTTGGGAAGTTCTGACTCAGTTCAGTTCAGTTATGTCCGACTCTTTGCAACCCCATGGACTGCAGCATACCAGGCCTCCCTGTCCATCTCCAACTCCCAGGGTTCACTCAAACCCGTGTCCATTGAGTCGGTGATGCCATCCAACCATCTCATCCTCTGTTGTCCCCTTCTCCTCCTACCTTCAATCTTTCCCAGGATCAGGGTCTTTTTCAATGAGTCAGTTCTTCTCATCAGGTGGCCTAAGTATTGGAGTTTCAGCTTCATTATCAGTCCTTCCAATGAATTCAGGACTGATTTCCTTTAGGATGGACCTGTTGGATCTCCCTTCAGTCCAAGGGACTCTCAAGAGTCTTCTCCAAAACCACAGTTCAAAAGCATCAATTCTTCCACGTTCAGCTTTCTTTATGGTCCAACTCTCATATCCATACATGACTGCTGGAAAAATCATAGCTTTGACTAGACGGACCTTTGTTGGTAAAGTAATGTCTCTGCTTTTTAAAATGCCATCTAGGTTGGTCATAACTTTTCTTCCAAGGAGCAAGCGTCTTTTAATTTCATGGCTGCAGTCACCATCTGCAGTGATTTTGGAGCCCCCCAAAATAAAGTCTGTCACTGTTTGCACTGTTTCCCCATCTATTTGCCATGAAGTGATAGAACCAGATGCCATGATCTTAGTTTTCTAAATGTTGAGCTTTAAGCCAAACTTATCCCTCTCCTCTTTCACTTTATTAAAAGGCCCTTTAGTTCTTCTTCACTTTCTGCCATAAGGGTGGTGTCATCTGCATATCTGAGGTTATTGATATTTCTCCCAGCAATCTTGATTCCAGCTTGTGCTTCCTCCAGCTCAGGGTTTCTCATGGTGTACTCTGCATATAAGTTAAATAGGCAGGGTGACAATCAACAGCCTTGATGTACTCCTTTCCTGATTTGGAACCAGTCTTTAGTTCCATGTCCAGTTCTAACTGTTGCTTCCTGACCTGCATACAGATTTCTCAAGACGTAGGTCAGGTGGTCTGGTATTCCCATCTCTTTCAGAATTTTCCACAGTTTGTTGTGATCCACACAGTCAAAGGCTTTGGCATAGTCAATAATGCAGAAGTAGCTATTTTTCTGGAATTCTCTTGCTTTTTTGATGTTCCAGTGGATGTTGGCAATTTGATCTCTGGTTCCTCTGCCTTTTCTAAATCCAGCTTGAACATCTGGAAGTTCATGGTTCACGTACTGTTGAAGTCTGGCTTGGAGAATTTTGAGCATTAATTTACTAGCATGTGAGATGAGTCAAATTGTGAGGTAGTTTGAGCATTCCTTGGCAAGACTGGTCATGGTGGAGAGGTCTGACAAAACGTGGTCCACTGGAGGAGGGAATGGTAAACCACTTCAGTATTCTTGCATCAAGAACCCCATGAACAGTATGAAAAGGAAAAAAAATAGGACACTGAAAGATGAACTCCCCAGGTCAAAAGGTTCCCAATATGCTACTGGAGATCAGTGGAGAAATAACTCCAGAAAGAAAGAAGGGATGGAGCCAAAGCAAAACCACCACCCAGTTGTGGATGTGACTGGTGATAGAAGCAAGGTCCGATGCTGTAAAGAGCAATATTGCATAGGAACCTGGAATGTTAGGTCCATGAATCAAGGTAAATTGGAAGTGGTCAAACAGGAGATGGCAAGAGTGAACATTGACATTTTAGGAATCAGCAAACTAAAATGGACTGGAATGGGTGAACTTACCTCAGATGGCCATTATATCTACTACTGTGGGCAAGAATCCCTTAGAAGAAATGGAGTAGCCATCATAGTCAACAAGAGAGTCCAAAATGCAGTACTTGGATGCAATCTCAAAAACGACAGAATGACCTCTGTTCATTTCCAAGGCAAACCATTCAATATCACGGTAATCCAAGTCTATGCCCTGACCAGTAATACTGAAGAAGCTGAAGTTGAACATTCCTATGAAGACCTACAAGACCTTCTAGAACTAACACCCGCAAAAGATATCCTCTTCAGTATAGGGAACTGGAATGCAAAAGTAGGAAGTCTAGAAACACCTGGAGTAACAGGCAAATTTGGCCTTGGAGTACAGAATGATGCAGGGCAAAGGCTAATAGACTTTTTCCAACAGAACACACTGGTCATAGCAAACACCCTCTTCCAACAACACAAGAGAAGACTCTACACATGTACCTCACCAGATGGTCATACTGAAATCAGATTGATTATATTCTTTGCAGCCAAAGATGGAGAAGTTCTATACAAAACAAAGTCAGCAAAAACAAGACCAGGAGCTGACTGTGACTCAGATCATGAACTTCTTATTGCCAAATTCAGACTGAAATTGAAGAAAGTAGGGAAAAGCACTAGATCATTCACTTATGACCTAAATCAAGTTCCTTACGATTATACAGCTTTTGAATGCTTTGCTCCAATCCCCTTTTCCCCATAAGCCAAGTGGTTTTTCACTGTGGAATTCTGCAACAGTGATTTTTAGGAATGCATATGCCACGTTATAGCAGACCTGACTGTATCCTGCAGTGACCACATGATTTTGATATTTTACATAACCATGTAAAATTGTTCCCATTGGCTGGAGTGCCACCCTGCATCTGAGGTTTACGCTCACGCTAATTAAATCCTACTTTCCCTTAAAATTAAGCTCTTCCAGCAAACTTCGATGGCTGGCCAGCCCACCTACTTGCGTGCTCTTTCTCTGAGCTCTCATGGCACTTCCCATGGATGGTTCTATCATTACACTTGGCATGAAGTACAGAAATGACACCTTTCCAGATATCTCCACCACTGGTTTCAATTTCAAAACCACGTATCCACTGTATATACTTGGGCCTCTTCAACATCACACTGCAGAGAAACCTAAGAACTGTTAGCTGAGATAAACGGAACAAAACAAAGCCACTTTTGAGTTTTACAACCCGTTCAGTATCTCATAACTCAACAATATCTACACAGAATCTCAGGAAAGAAAGAAAAACTAGAGGAAACAAGGAGCATTCAAAACAAGCTGAGTGTGTTCAAAGCTGCCAGATCAATAAAAAGGGTGTAAAATTAAGGAGACTCAATAGGAAAAGTCCACACCAAGGGAGACATTGAAGAGTACCATATTTATATGTTGAGGAAAAGTATCTGAAAACATTGGGGAAACGTGTTTATAAGTAAATTGTGAGCAGCATGTGTTAAGAAAGAATGAGACTAGTATGTACTCTGCACATACTACACATACTAATGACCTTTTACCAAAAATGTCATAATAGTGGCTGCGAGATAGTGTTTTCCCCTAAGCGTCCTTCTATCATTTAAGTAAAACTTTCCATATATGTTATACGAAGAGCATTTCTGGAAAGGTTTATTAACTTTGAGATGAGCTATGTTTAAGCCAATTAAAGGGCACATTGTCATGGTCTTCCCTGAACAGAGACTGAAACGAGATATAATAAAAAAAAGTTCCTTTTAGTTTAGGCAACATTTATAATGAGACAGACTGATAATAAAGCTTTATCATGGATTATGAATCCATATATACAGCAAAGCACTCAGAGAAGAGGCTACCCTAGTGACTTTAAAGGATTTTTGTTGAGAGGAGAACTAGAGTCAAACTTCACCAAATGAAAATTACCTCTTATATTGCTTTTAAAGCTGCACATATGTAGGCTATGCAACAATTGTCCTTGAACTTGAGATTCACTCACTGCTCTAATGCAAACAGGAATAAGACAATGTGGAAGCTGCACTTCAAGCCTTTCATTTTATTACTAAATGAAAGAAAAAATTTCCTCAAATTGGTAAGAAATGAAACAGGAAAAAGCAGGACAGAAAGCATTTCAAAGCAATGTCATAAACAAAGGGAGAACCTCCATTCACAAAACAAATTTCAAACAAAAAGAGAAAGTACTCCGAAGAAATAACAAGTGAATAAATAACACAACAGAGAGTAAAACAAACAAATAAACAAAAAAATCCAAGACTCTGATAAACAAGCTTTATTTATGAAACCTATTTAAGATGAGACACTTTCAAAAAGGCTGCCAGAGGCGACCACTGGACTAGTAACCTCAAGGGTGATTTAAATTAACTTATATGATAACTAACCATGATAAAAGAATGAGGTATGTCCAAGGGGACCAAAATTCTCTCTTGGATATGGATCAGGGAGGGCAGAGTAGATGAAAAATGCCACAATACACTGAATACAGAAATTGCTAACATATTTCTTTAAATTTATACATGCCACACAAAGCAATCTTCAGTGGCTATGCAGATCTTTATCAAAAACCCTAATCAATTCCTACTTCTGTTATTCTCTGATGCCATTTAATTCAGTGTTGTTCATTTTTAATGACTTCCAATAGCACTTTAGCACTTTTCCCATGCCAGGTACTGTTTCAGTGCTATTTGTAAATAAACTTGGGGCATTCCCAGGTAGCACAGTGGTAAAAATTCACCTGTAATGCAGGAGACTCCAGCGACATGGTTCGATCCCTGGGATGGGAAGATCCCCTGGAATAGGATATGGCAACCGGCTCCATTATTCCTACCTGGAAAAACCCCATGGACAGAAGAGCCTGGTGGGCTATAGTTCATGGGGTTGCAAACAGTGGACATGACTGGTCACACTCATGCATGCATGCATGTATATAAATTTATTTAATTCTTACAGAAAGTGATTATTACTGTTCCATTTTACACGAGACACAAGATTAAGTGGCTTAACAAAGTTAAGTAGTTCAGTTCAGTCACTCAGTCGTGTCCGACTCTTTGCGATCCCATGAACCGCAGCATGCCAGGCCTCCCTGTCCATCATCAACTCCCGGAGTCAACCCAAACCCAGGTCCATAGGGTCAACGATGCCATCCAACCATCTCATCCTCTGTCGTCCCCTTCTCCTCCTGCACTCAATCTTTCCCAGCATCAGGGTCTTTTCCAATGAGTCAACTCTTCGCATCAGGTGGCCAAAGTATTGGACTTTGAGCTTCAACGTCAGTCCTTCCAATGAACACCCAGGACTGATCTGCTTTAGGATGGACTGGCTGGATCTCCTTGCAGTCCAAGGGACTCTCAAGAGTCTTCTCCAACACCACAGTTCAAAAGTATCAATTCTTTGGTGCTCAACTTTCTTTATAGTCCAACTCTCACATCCACACATGACCACTGGAAAAACCAAAGCCTTGACTAGACAGATCTTTGTTCGCAAAGTAATGTCTCTGCTTTTTAATATGCTGTCTAGGTTGGTCATAACTTTCCTTCCAAGGAGTAAGGATCTTTTAATTTCATGGCTGTAATCACCATCTGCAGTGATTTTGGAGCCCCCCAAAATAAAGTCAGCTACTGTTTCCAGTGTTTCCCCATCTATCTGCCGTGAAGTGATGGGACCGGATGCCATGATCTTAGTTTTCTGAATGGTGACCTTTAAGCCAATTTTTTCACTCTCCTCTTTCACTTTCATCAAGAGGCTCTTTAGTTCTTCACTTTCTGCCATAAGGGTGGTGTCATCTGCATCTCTGAGGTTATTGATATTTCTCCCAGCAATCTTGATTCCAGCTGGTGCTTCTTCCAGTCCAGCGTTTCCCATGATGTATTCTGCATATAAGTTAAATAAGCAGGGTGACAATATACAGCCTTGACGTACTCCTTTTCTTATTTGGAACTAGTCTGTTGTTTCATGTCCAGTTCTAACTGTTGCTTCCTGACCTGCGTACAGGTTTCTCAAGAGGCAGGTCAGGTGGTCTGGTATTCCCATCTCTTGAAGAATTTTCCACAGTTTATTGTGATCCACACAGTCAAAGTCTTTGGCATAGTCAATAAAGCAGAAGTAGATGTTTTTCTGGAACTCTCTTGCTTTTTCAATGATCCAGCAGGTGTTGGCTATCTGATCTCTGGCTCCTCTGCCTTTTCTAAAACCAGTTTGAACATCTGGAAGTTCACAGTTCACGTATTGCTGAAGCCTGGCTTGGAGAATTTTGAGCATTACATTACTAGCGTGTGAGATGAGTGCAATTGTGTGGTAGTTTGAGCATTGTTTGGTATTGCCTTTCTTTGAGATTGGAATGAAAACTGACCTTTTCCAGTCCTGTGGTCACTGCTGAGTTCTCCAAATTTGTTGGCATATTGAGTGCAGCACTTTCACAGCATCATCTTTCAGGATTTGAAATAGCTTAACTGGAATTCCATGACCTCCGTTAGCTTTGTTCGTAGTGATGCTTCCTAAGGCCCACTTGACTTCACATTCCAGGAATGTCTGGCTCTAGGTGAGTAATCACACCATTGTGATTATCTGGGTCATGAAGATCTTTTTTATACAGTTCTTCTGTGTATTCTTGCCACCTCTTCTTAATATCTTCTGCTTCTATTATATCCATACCATTTCTGTCCTTTATTCAGCCCATCTTTGCATGAAATGTTCCCTTGGTATCTCTAATTTTCTTGAAGAGATCTCTAGTCTTTGCCATTCTATTGTTTCCCTCTATTTCTTTGCATTGATTGGTGAGGAAGGCTTTCTTATCTCTCCTTGCTATTCTTTGGAACTCTGCATTCAAATATCTTTCCTTTTCTCCTTTGCTTTTTGCTTCTCTTCTTTTCACAGCTATTTGTAAGGCCTCCTCAGACAGCCATTTTGCTTGTTTGCATTTCTTTTTCTTGGGGATGGTCTTGATTCCTGTCTCCTGTACAATGTCACAAACCTCCGTCCATAGTTCATCATGCACTCTGTCTATCAGATCTAGTCCCTTAAATCTATTTCTCACTTCCACTGTATAGTCATAAGGGATTCGATTTAGGTCATACCTGAATGGTCTATTGATATTCTCCACTTTCTTCAATTTCAGTCTGAATTTGGCAATAAGAAACCAAGCCACAGTCAGCTCCCAGTCTTGTTTTTTTTTGACTGTATAGAGCTTCTCCATCTGCCGTGAAGAGAGACCCCGTGTCCAAGGTAAGAGAAACCCAGGTAAGAGGGTAGGTGTTTTGAGAGGGCATCAGAGGGCAGTTAGACTGAAACCACAATCACAGAAAACTAGCCAATCTGATCACACGGACCACAGCCTTGTCTAACTCAGTGAAACTAAGCCATGCCGTGTGGGGCCACCCAAGACGGACGGGTCATGGTGGAGAGGTCTGACAGAATGTGGTCCACTGAAGAAGGGAATGGCAAACCACTTCAGTATTCTTGCCTTCAAAACCCCATGAACAGGATGAAAAGACAAAAAAATAGGACACTGAAAGATGAGCTCCCCAGGTCAGTGGTGCCCAATATGCTACTGGAGATCAGTGGAGAAATAACTCCAGAAAGAAAGAAGGGATGGAGCCAAAGCAAAAACAATACCCAGTTGTGGATGTGACTGGTGGTGGAAGCAAGATTCGATGCTGTAAAGAGCAATACTGCATAGGAACCTGGAATGGTAGGTCCATGAATCAAGGTAAATTGGAAGTGGTCAAACAGGAGATGACAAGAGTGAACATCCACATTCTAGGAATCAGCGAACTAAAATGGGCTGGAATGGGTGAATTTAACTCAGATGACCATTATGTCTACTACTATGGGCAGGAATCCCTGAGAAGAAATGGAGTAGCTATCATAGTCAACAAGAGAGTCCGAAATGCAGTACTTGGATGCAATCTCAAAAATGACAGAATGATCTCTGTTCATTTCCAAGGCAAACCATTCAATGTCACAGTAATCCAAGGCTATGCTCCAACCAGTAATACTGAGGAAGCTGAAGTTGAACAGTTCTATGAAGACCTACAAGACCTTCTAGAACTAACACCCAAAAAAGATGTCCTTTCCATTATAGGGGACTGGAATGCAAAAGTAGGAAGTCAAGAAACACCTGGAATAACAGGCAAATTTGGCCTTGGAGTACAGAATGAAGCAGGGCAAAGGCTAATAGAGTTATGTCAAGAGAACACACTGGTCATAGCAAACACTCTCTTCCAACAACACAAGAGAAGACTCTACACATGGACATAACCAGATGGTCGACACTGAAATCAAATTGATTATATTCTTTGCAGCCAAAGATGGAGAAGCTCTATAGAGTCATCAAAAACAAGTTACACATAGCTAGATTTGAACCCAAACAATACAGTTCTAAAGCGTTTGGGTTACCATACACATTGCTGTTCAGTCGCAGAGTCATATTGACTCTTTGTGAACCCATGAACTGTAGCACACCAGGCTTCCCTGTCCTCCTCCATCTCCCTGAGTTCGCCCAAACTCATGTCCACATTGAGTTGGTGATGCCATCCAACCATCTCATTCTCTGTTGTCCCCTTCTCCTGCCCTCAATCTTTCCAAGCATCAGGGTCTTTCCCAGTCAGTCAGCTCTTCACATCAGGTGTCCAACATATCCATAGTTCTATATATAAAATTGGTAAGCAAGGACCTACTGTACAGCATATGGAACTATATTCAATATCTTGTAATAACCCATAATGGAAAAGAATCTGAATAAATATATATATAATATCATAACTGAATAATTTTGCTGTACATTTGAAACAAACACAACATGGTAAATTATACTTCAATTAAAAAATCTTAAAACCTATACCACCACTGACTATAACAAACAATAAATATATTCTGTTTAAATGTATTCCCCCTCAAAAAAATTACACTCAATCTATTTGTAAAGTGATATATAAGACCAAGAGATTTGGGTGGTGTTTTTTTAATGTGAATTCCTATAGTTGTGTATGGTTCAAGGGGAGAATGTGTAGCCAGCGTGGCGCTTGCAGTTACTCAGCCATAACCTAGGGACTGGAGCCAAGAGACTCACCCCAATTGCTGGAAGTTGACAGAGTGTCATTCACCCAGCTGGGAAGAGAAAATACACAGAGCTACCAGGACGAGCTCCAAAATGGAAAACAGTATGTTTCAAATTATCATTTCTCTAGCGACAACACTTTTTCCTCTGTTTGAAATTGCTGACAAAAGTTCCCTCTTTTGCCTCTGAGAAATTGAAGTAACAATTTGTCAATAGTCAAAGAGTTAGCCAGGCCACACACAACCTCACCTTCACCACCTGCCTCCTCCAGCACTCTTTCTGGCAGACAGCACTTGGGAAACACGGATGGCAAGACTGTTCCCAGTTGGCCCAAGGATCCAGAGAAGGAGGGGAGAAAGCATGGGGCCCTGAATAAATGTGCCTTATGGATTTCATCACAGATTCCAAGAAGAGTTCTTTGGATGCTTCATGGTGTTAAAGATGTAATGCCAGAAAGAGAAAGGACAGATTGCTTGAGTAGTAAGGTATAGAGTCATAAGGACTGACTTGGAAACCCAGGGGTGAGAGCCAAACACCCGTATCCAAAAGCACAGAAGGATTTTTTATATCCCAGATGATAAATCAGTAACATCAACAGCTGAAGTTCTCACTGCCTCCCAGAAATGATTCCTGATTCACCAAGGTTACTGTGAATGCGTGCGTGCGTAGCTGCTTCGGTCGTGTCTGACTCTTTGCAACCCTGTGGACTGTAGCCCACCAGGTTTCTCTGTCCATGGGATTCTCCAGGCAATAATACTGGAGTGGGTCACCATGCCCTCCTCCAGGGGATCTTCAGACTTGCGTCTGCCTTCATCTCCTGCACTGCAGGCAGATTATTTACCCACTGAGCCACCTGGGAAGCCCAAGCCTAAGAACCACACACTCACTCTTACCCTGGAGCCTTTCACAATACTGTGATGGGCAGGTGCCTCTTGACTTGCTCCCCATGTGCGGTCCATTAGTGCAGACACTGTGTCTTATGACATGTATACTCCATGTCTGTACTACATCTGGCACATAACAGACACCCAATAATTTTTTTTGAATGAATGAATGAATGATACAGGCCAAACCAGCTATCAGATTCTAAACCCTAACTCATCTTGAGATCCAGAGATAGCATGTTAGAGTTCAGGATCACTTAAAAGCAATTTGAAACTAGAACAAGTATTTTATTAAACAGGAAAAGAAAAAGGTGGGTGTTTGCCCCATGGTGGTGCTTGTAGAAGGACACAAAAGGATGCTGGGGAAAAAAAAAAAAAAGGATGCTGAGTGATAGGGGAAAATGGAAAACACTGCCAGCAGGAAAAGCTGAAAGTGACAATGACAATTGTGACGTGTCAATCCACATTAATGGGTTAAGATCCAAAGAGAATACAAATAACTGATAATCAAGAGATTTTACCTCACTTTATTTCTACTTTATATTCTGCTGTACCTATTTGCCTACAATTTATTTCATAGCCTGTTTACTTTAAAGTGAGTACCTATTTGGAAATCGTTAAAATCTAGATTTAACCGAGTTTGGGCATGTGCTAGAGAATTAGGGGGAGAGAAAAAAGTAGAAAGCCCAGGCAATACTTTTATAGATGAACAATTTTATTATCTCAAATGCCCTTCCTCGAAAAGCCACTCATTGTATTTTATCATTTTTAATCTGTTTTTACTTTCTAAGAGTGAAGCCAAATGGTTCTCAGAGTTCTTTAACTGACCAACTGCAAAGTAATTTCAATCATACATACTGAGGTTTTTATAGGCACAAAATGTAGAACCTTCAAAGGACAGGGAAAGAAATGAAGAAAAAACACTGACAAAAAAGCATTAACTCCATGGCACACAACATTAGTTAACATAACATACACAAAGACTTGTGTCTTCCTGTCATATATCAGAGCCTGAAATAACTGGTCAAGCCACATGAACATATATTCATTTTAATCCCGTGACTCAAGAACTGTCATTCATAATGTAGCAGTGCTAAGACAGCAGTCCATATACATCACTGCCCACCATCACCAGTCACAGACACACACACGGAAACAAACGATAAAAAGTAAGATGTTCCTCTAAGTCACCGGAACATTAAAAACAAGCAGAAGCAAGAGCATTTCAGAGGAATGCCTTCATTCCTGCAGATATGCATTAATTCAATTAGCCAGTGTTTCTTAAAGTGCTGGCATGCATGTATTGGGTTCTGGGGATATAAAATAAGCACTTTCACTGTGCATGGTTCATAATCTACTGTAGGGGGGAAATCTATGAAAAATAAATTGAATACAGCTGTAACAAACATATATGCATACGTATATACATATATGCATTCCTGTGGTGAGCAGATTCCTGATTATGTCCAAGGGGTTCAGGGGGATAGACAGAGCCCTGATCAAGATAAGGGTTTCTAAAAGATGATGAAGCAACATCCATTGCTAGGAATTGGGCCCTCTGACACACTGCTAGTGGGACAGTATTGGGTTGGCCAAAGAGCCCGTAACATCTTACAGAAAATCTCTTTTGATCAACCCTACATGTTGCTAAGATGCTGGTATTATACAATTTAGAATTACGCAGCAAATCTCCTAAAAACATTCATACCCTTTGACTTAGTAATTATGTATCTGGAAAGATAGCCTAAAGAAAAATCTAAAATTAGGGAAATGTTTATCCACAGAGATGTTAATCACAGCAATTTTATGGGAGCAAATATTTGGCAAAAAAACATCAAACAACAGAGAAATGCCTGAATAAATGATAGTATATTTATTCAATTAACTCATTATAAAATCATTGTAAATATAATTTTAATAACACAAAACAAGTTTCCTTTGTAATAAGAGAAAAAAAGCAAGATACAAAATTGTATTTGCTGTGATCACCACTAAAAACTGTATATTAAAAAGTGAGAATTGAGGATTTCCACGGTGATCCAGTGGTTAAGAATCCACCTTGCAATGCAGGGGAAACAGGTTCAGTCCCTGGTCTGGGAAATGAAATCCCACAGGCCACAGAGTAACTCAAGTCCACACTGTAACTACTGAGCCCCCATGCTCTGGAGCCCCCAGGCCACAACTAGAAAGCACTGTAGCAAAAGACCCTTCACAACACAATGAAGATGCTGAGCGCTGCAGTTAGGACTCCACACAGCCAAATCAAAAAAAAAAAAAAAAAAGTGAGAATCGGTATACAAAAAAATGCTAGGAGTACTTAATTTTAAGTTACAGTAAAATGGGTAGTTTTCCCCTTAATTTTGTACTTTCCAGACTTTCTATAATGTGCATTTTATTATTGGCAAGTCAAATAATAATTTTAAAAAACACTATTTTGGTTTCTTTATACCACCCCAAGATGGAGAAGTACCTTTACATCCTCTTCTGAAAACTCTGGACAAAACACAAAATGCAGCTACTTGAAAACTCTGAGAAGTAAACAAGAGCAGGTGATTTAGGGAGGGAAGTAAAAACCTAAAGAACCAGTACAATGGTGGTTTCTAGATTTTACCCCTCTTCTTTACATTCCTGATTTGACTCAAGGCTGAACCTGAATCCCAGAACTACATGGGAGGTACAAATGGCAACAACAACAAAAAACTCCGAGAGAAAGTCCTCTCTCTACAGGGGACGTGGCAAAGGTACTCCTGCAAACAGGAGGGTATGGAGGGAATCATCCTTCTTCCTGTTCCTGTCCTGCCCAGAAACCAGCTGCAGTCCTCCACCCCCCAAGCAGTTCTGCCACAGCTGACTCAAGCATTAAGATCTAGAGGGAAAACCCTTCACTTGACTCAGAGGAACTGCACAAATGAACCCAAGTGGTCTGAAGAATGTGACGGCATCAGCATTTCTTTCTCTCTCGGTCTTCCCCCAAACCTCCCACTCCACTCAACCACTATTGCTCTGTTCCCTAGGGCAGCCCAAATGGGCAGAACCAGACAACAGCACAGGGAACTGAACTGAACACTAGCCTCTTTCTCCCCCAAAAGGAATAGGAAAACAGATCCCTGTGAGTCAGAGAGTACTGGGGGAAATCCAAGGAGGAAAGATCTAGAGAAGCGGGTCCTCTAACGCTGTGTATAAACCAACACAAGCCCCAGTGCCTTCCAACTGAGCGCTCTGTGACACAGAGACAAACCCAACAGAAGCTTTGAGAAGTCAGCTCTGATCCAGACCACCGCCCGCGTCTGAAATGAAGTCCAGGGTGAGGAATGCATGCAGTGGACCCAAAGCAGCAGAGCGAAGGGCTGGAGAACAGGACAGACACTGGGAAAACCACCCACCGATGGCACACACCTAAGTGGGCCGACTGCCTGCCCAAACAAAGAAACAAAAGAAATCTACATTCTCAAGGGGACTTTAGCAAGACTCATAGTCTCAGAAAACAACACGCAAAAAGTCCAGGATACAATCCAAACTCATTCAACACACAAAATGCTAGGAAAGTCTGACCAATTCACAAGGAAAACAACAAACAATAGGGACCAGTCTAAGACGATCTTAAAATTAATGAAGATTTTTTAAAAGGCAATTATAACTGCGGTAAACATGAACACACTCTTGAATTGAAAGGGAAAGGTCTCCATAGAAATCAAGAAATCATAAAAAAGAAAGAGTAAGTATTAAATTTTTCCCCATTCCTTTTTATTCTGACGCAAGTACAAAAAGTTAAAAATTTGTACAGCACTTACACTAAAATTTTGAAATCTAAAAATTCAGTGGATTGTCTCACTAGCAAAACAGAGATGAAGAGGGAAAGTGTCAGTGGACCTGAAGATAAATCAACAGAAATTAACCAGTCTGAAGAAGACTGATTTTTTTTTTAAGCAACAGAATTTCAAGGACATGTAAGAGAAAACTCAAAAGGTTACACATGTGTGCTAGTGGATTCCTGGAAGGAGAGGAGAATGATCAGGGTGCAGAAAAAATATATGAAGGAATAATGGTGGACAGAACCCTAAACCTGGTAGAACACTAATTTACAGATTCATTAAGCCAAATGAACCTCAAAAAAGATAAACTCAAAATCATACCCACACACATTGTAAGCAAATGGCTGAAAGCAGTCAGAGAAAAAAAGACCATTAAACATGGGTGAGGATCCAAATGACTGTGGATTTCTCATGAGAAACCATGGAGGGCAGAAGACAGTGGAACAACAGTGTTAAAGTACTAGAGGAAAAGAATTAGTCAGCCCATGTCTACAGATTCAGTGAACATGCACTTTAGGAATGAAATCAAAATTAAGACATTCTCAGACAAAAGAAAGCAAATAGAATTTGTCACCAGCAGACTTAACAACAAAAGAAATGCTTAAGGGAAGTCCTTCATGTCAAAGGGAAATACCAGGAACGAAGGAGGACCAAGAGAAATAATAAATAACAGGGTAAATAGATTATTTTTCTTCTCAAAGCTTTTAAAAATAAGTATGATACATAAAGCAAAAACTCTAGCACTGTGTAGGTAGGAAGGATAAAGACATACAAAGTAGACTGCAGAAGTCAGTTATGTAGACTGTAATTTTTTAAAATCCTATGAATAAAATAGTCAAAAAAGTAATTAATAACATACTAAAATTTCAAACAACACACACACACACAAAGGCAGGAAGAGATACCTACCAGAGAAGGGAAAAAACAGAAGATAAAAACAGAAAATAATACAATGGTAGACCTAAATCCAACTATATCAGTAATTATGTTAAGTGAAATGGTTTAAACACACACACTAAAGGATTAAGTATGAGGAAATGCAACAATAATACCAAAGACCCAAACTATATTTTGTCTATAAAAACTCACATTAAATACAAGGATATAGGTGAGTTAAAAGTCAAAAGAAATAAAAACATATCACGCAAATTTAAATCAAAAGAAAGCTTGAGTAGCTATATTAATATTAGGCAAAGAACATATCAGAACCAAAAAAATAAGGATTAAAAAGGAACATTTCATGATGACAAAAAGCATCAATTCAACAAGGAGACATTTTTTAAAAAACTATCTTATTCATCTAACAACAGAATATCAAAATACATAAAGCAAAAGCTGATGGAACAGAAAAGAGGAATAAATATATCCACAAATATACTGGGAGACTTCAGTACTTCTCAGAAACTTATGAAAAAAGTATATAGAAAAATTTATTTAAAAAGTAGAAGTAAACAATACTACCAACCAATTTGACTTGACATTTTTAATATACTCCAACAATAGCCAAATCCCTGTTCTTTCAAGTGAAGATGGAACATTCATCCTGGGCCACAAAATAAACAAATTTAAAAGAAATTAAATGCTACAAAGTATGTTTTCTGACCACAGCAGAATTAAACCAAAAACAGTAACAGAAAGATAACTGGAAAATGCCCAAATATTTGAAAATTAAACAACACATTTCTAAATAATCCTCAGGTCAAAAAAGAAGTCTCCAGGGAAATTAGAATACATTTTGAATAAATAAAAATAAAATGAAATTACAATACATCAAAATCTGTTGGATTCTGCCCAAGTCCACTGAGGGTAAATGGTATCATTAAAAGCTTATATAAGAAAGTTCAAAATCATTAATATAAGAAGCTTTCACCTTGGGCTTCCCTGGTGGCTCAGAAAGTAAGGAATCTGCCTGCAATGCAGGTGACCTGGGTTCAAAACTGGCACATTACATCAAAAACAAGCAGAAAAAAGTGAAACAGTAAAGGCAAGAGAAAAAAACTAACGAAACTGACAACAACAACAACAACAAAAAAACAAAAAATATCAGTGAAACAAAAAGCCAACTCTCTGAAAAGACCAATAAAATTGATTTTTATCAGACTTGATCTTTCTCATCAGATAGAAATGTAAATCTCTATGGAGATTTACAAAGAATGAAAGAAAGACAGGATTACCAATAACAGGAATGGGAGAGATAGTATCACTACAAACGCTACAAACATTAAGAGGATAATCAGGGACACTATGAACAGCATTTTTGACAACTTAAATAAAAGAGAGAATTCCTTGAAAGACACAAAATATCAAACTGAAACAGATGACCTGAATAGGCCTACAACTAATACCATAAAGTAATTATCCTCCAATTAAAATAAATAATTTTTAAATTAAATTTACATTTAAAATCCTTCCAACAAAGACAACTCCAGGCTCAGATGGTTCCGCTTAGAAATTCTACCAAATACTCAAGGAAGAAATCCTATCAGTTTCACAGTAGCTCTTTCAGAAAATGGAAGAGGAAAGAACACTTCCAAACTCATTGTGAGTCTAGCATTACACTGAGACTAACCCTAGACAGGCACACAAGAAAAGTACTAATATCCTCATGAATATAGATTCAAAAATCCTCAAGAAAATACCAGCACATCATATGTATGTATGTATACACAAACATAGCTTCCCAGGTGGCACAGTGGGAATCCACCTGCCAATGCAGAAGACGTCAGAGATGCAGGTTCAATCTCTGGGTTGGGAAGATCCCCTGGAGGAGGAAATGGCAGCCCACCTCAGTGTTCATGCCTGGGAAGTTCCATGGACAGAAGAACCTGGCGGGCTACAGTCCATGGAGTCACAGAGTTGGACACAGCTGAGTGACTGAGCACACACTTACACATGGCATGTGCAAACATTCATTAATTCACACATACCATAGGCAAACATATATTATTTCATAATTAATTGAGGTTCATCCCAATAATACAAGTCTACTTTCACATTCTAAAAATAAATATAATTCACCCTAGTAACAGACTAGTGAAAAAATCTGATTATATCAGTAGATGCAGAAAAAAGCACATAACAAAATTCAACACCCATGCATAATTTTTTAAAAGCTATGTCAACAGCAGAATGAGAATCTTAACCTAGTAAAGGATATCTACAAAAATATCCCTAGAGCTAACCTCAAACTTGATAACAGACTGGATGCTTTCCTCAAAAATTGGGGGGAAATATAAAGCTATCTGCTCTCACAATTTCTTTTTAACATCTCTAAGTTCTAACCAGTACAATAAGATGAAAAAGGAAAAGGCAACAGATTGAAGAGAAGCAGTAAAACTGTTCTTATCTGTAGACAAGATGACTGCCTGAATTTAAAAAAAAAAAAGAATCAAGAAATATTCATAGTGGAGTCACTCAGCCGTGTCCGACTCTGTGACCCCATGGACTGTAGCCTGCCAGGCTCCTCCATCCATGGGATTTTCCAGGCAAGAGTACTGGAGTGGGTTACCATTTCCTTCTTCAGGGTATCTTCCCAACCCAGGGATCAAACTCAGGTCTCCCCTATTGCAGGCAGATGCTTTACCATCTGAGCCTCCAGGGAAGCCCACACTCATAAGCAGTTCCTAAAACTAGTAAATAAAATTTACTATGACCGTAGGAAACAGGTAGAAATGCAAAAATTAGTATTTCTATAAGTAACAATAAGCAATTAAGATATAAAAAATGTTTTAAACTACCATTTATAATAGCACTCTCTAAAACATTTACATGATTAATACTTTAATATCCAGTATCTGTATGCTGAAAATTTACAAAACATTGATGTAAGAGAAATAAAAAATAAAGGGAGAGATATATCATATTCATAGATTGAAAGATTCAATATTATTAAGGTGTCAACTACCCCAAATTGATATACAGAAATTGCATTATAGAATCAATACAACTTCTTTAAAAACGCCTAGGAGGGATTTTTGTAGAAATCAAACAAGCTGATTTTTAAATTCATATGGGAAGGCAAAGGAACCAGAAAGCCAAAGGAACTTTGAAAATAAAAAAAGTTGGGGGATTTCCAGGACCTGATTCTGAGGCTTTTTTTTTAATAAAGTTATGGTAATCAACAAAGTATGGTGTTACCAAAGAACTGACACATATATCAATGGGACAGAATGGACAGACCAGAAATAAAAGCACACAAATACAATCAATTTGAACATGGACGCCAAGGTGATTAAATGAAGAAGAACTTTTTCAATAACCGGTCCTGGAATAATTGAACATGTATGTTGTCATCGGTGCTGTTTAATCACTGAGTTGTATCCGACTCTTCGCGACCCCATGGACTGTAGCCCACTAGACTCTTCTGTCCACAGAATTTTCCAGGCAAGAATACTGGAGTGGATTGCGATTTCCTCTCCAGGAGATCTTTCTGACCCAGGGATCAAACCCACATCTCCTGCATCGCTGGCAGATTCTTTACCACTGAGCCACCATGGAAGCCCACAGCTGAACATATATAAGGACCCCTCCCCCCCAAAAAAATAAGAACTCTTGCCATATATTCTACATCTTATACAAAAATTAACTGACAATGGATTATAGATCTAAATGTAATGCCTAAAACCATAAAATTTTTATGGGAAAACATGGAAGAAATTTTTTCCTAACCATAGGTAAAGAAAATAGTTCTTAAGTACAGCATTAAAAGTATGACCCCCAAAAGAAATACAGATAAACTGGACTTAAAATTTAAAACATTTTGCTTTGCAAGGGCCTTTGTCAAAAGGATTAAAAGAGGGACTTCCCTAGTGGTCCAGTGGTTAAGAATCTGTGTTTCCACTGCAGGGTTCATGGGTTTGATCCCTCAGCTGGGAACTAAGATCCCACATGCTGTGCAGTCAAAAAAGCTGAATATTTTTTAAAAAAGAGAATTAAAAGACAAGCCACAGAGTGGGGAAAAAAAATAATCTTTCAAGTTACAAAACTGACAAAGGACTTTCTATCTAGAGAATACCAGGAACACTTAAGAATAAGAAAACACCCTTTTTTTTCAATGTGTAAAATGTTTGAACACAGAATTCACTGTGGAAGATAAACAGATAAGCACACGAAAAGATGCTCAACATTAGTCATTAGAAAAATGCAAAACAGAAGTACAATGAGATAATTACACACCTATTAGAACAGCTAAATTTAAAAAAAAAAGATACCAAGTGCTCACAAAGGAGGAGAGTAACAAAGACATTCATACTTTGCTAGTGGGAAGAGTTCAAATGTTAGTCACTTTAAAACAGTTTGACAGTTTCTTATAAAGTTAATTATACACTTATCATACAATTCAACAATCCCACTCCTACATGTTTATCCAAGAAAGATACTTAAATTCACAAAATTCACACAAAAACTTGTATGTGAATGTTTAAAGCAGCCTTATTCATAACTGCCAAAAACTGGAACCAGCCCAGATGTCTCAAATGGTATATGGGTACACAAACCATGATAAATCCACACAGTGAATATTACTCAATAAAAAGGAAAAAACTGATACATACAAACAGCTTAGAGAAATCTAATGCAGTATGCATGCGGGCGAGCTAAGTTGCTTTAGTCAAATCCAATTCTTTGTGACACTTTGGACCTTAGCCCTCCAGGCTCCTCTGTCCATGGGATTCTCCAGGCAAGAACACTGAAATGGGTTACCGTGCCCTCCTCCCGGGGATCTTCCCAACCCAGGGACCGAACCCAAGTCTCTTACATCTCCTGCATTTGCAGGTGCGTTCTTTCCCATTAGTGCCACCTGGGAAGCCCCCAAATGCACTGTAGTGAATGGGAAAAGCCCAACGTAAAAGGCGACATATTATTCCATTTATATCACATTCTGAAAAGGTCAAATTATAGGGAAGGAGAACAAATCAGTGGTTGTCAAGGGTCGTGGGGAGTGGCGGGGGGGGGAGGGGGCGGTGGTTGTTGACTACAAAGAGGCAGCGTGAAGGAATTTTTAAAAGAAAATGAAGAAGGACTCCCCTGCTGGTCCAGTGGCTGAGACTCCTTGCTCCCAATGCAGGGGGCCAGGGTTTGATTCCTGGTCAGGGAATTAGATTTTGCATGCTGCAACTAAGACTCGGTACAGCTAAATAAATAAATAAAAAGAAATAAAAGCCAAGGAATAATCTGAACTTTGACTGTGCTGATGGTTACACTATCCCATGCAACTTGCCACAATTCACAGAAATACTCATCAAAAAGTGAGTAAAACTGTTGAAAACTTTTCAACACACAAAAGTTATTTTTAAAATTTACCTATATTCACTAAGTCTCTTGTTGCCTTTCATTCAGCTCCCAAATCTTATAAGAAAACACAGAACTTCTAGAACTAGACAACTGCACATACACACACATCAATCACAGCATTCCCTGGTTTGCCAATTATAAATATTTCCGTTTCAACTTCTTAGAAAACAGTGCATCAAAATATATGGGATAGTATGACTAGAATCAAGAATCCTAAACATAAAAAGCTGTTTTAAACTTAGTCCAACTCTGCACACAGTAATGCTTATTTGTTTACCATTGGAAAAGCAAAACCAAGATAAATAAAACATTGCAGTAAGAAGGTGAGTTTTCATCTAATAGAAACAAGAATTTCAAGCTACTGTCTGTTGTTCAGAATTGAATAGGGATGATATCACTGCCATCAAGAATTTCTATCCAAACATGCCTTACCATGGCCACTCTACTTTAAGTATTACATGAGATAACAAAACCCACAGTATTTTATGTTTTCTGCACACATCCATCAGCCTTTGAAATAAAAAGGACACACACAAAAACTTCAAAACACAGACCATCGCCATCAACTGACAGCATTAGACAAAGTTATTACAAAATTGAAACCTTAAATTTTTTTTAAATCCTTTATTATGAGAAGGATCTTTCAATTAATCAAATAATTACCATCATTTCAAAAGAATGTTAATCAACATGGCAACGACGTGAAGTTGTAACTATGATTCTGACGACCCCAGCCAGCCACACTGGCTGCCTATCTCCACAGCAGGGGCGAACTGAGCCTTCACACACTCGGATTTCTCCAGGTAGTGGGGCTGCAGAACCGGAAGCCTATTTTTTTTAAAGATCAACGTAACTATAACAACCCAGACGAAACGAAACAACTGCCCGCCCTTGGGCAGCAAAGTTTATAATAAAATGTAAGAAGAGGTGAAAAGTATATAACCTAAGATGTTGCTCTGAAGAATGAGATGACAGACAAAAACAAAGGCAGGCAAATTAACCGAAGCAGACAGGACCCAATTCCCAGAGGAAGGGTAGGGATTAGCACGTTAACATTTCCTTCCAGATTCTAATCCACAGGACACTCTTCTGCACAGGCTCCCCAGGGGGGTGCTGCAGGACCCCCAGGGTTCAGCTGCAGATTAAGCCTTGAGGAGAACAGTGTCTCTCATTTTTCTCTTCCATATTTGCCTCCAGTGGTCAAGATAATAGTTCAGGGTCAAATGTATAAGTGAAGAAAGAAATCTCTAATAAGATACGAATACAATATCATTATTATAAATGCGATATACTCTACTAGTAAGTGTATTATATACAATGGAATTGCATGAAAATGAATGCTGACTCTGACCTAATTAACTTTTTTGGCTTACTTTAATCTAACTTTAACTCTGTTATAATTGGAAGTATCAGCAAGCAAGAAAGCAGAGGAGCAGCACCCAGTCCACACCAGTCCTCATCATCAAGCGCCTCATTGAATCCTGACTGCAAAATGGCAAGGTAAGCATTATCTCTCTCCCCTAAAGAGGAGGAAAGTGGTCCAGAAAGGTAACGTTGTCAGCCCCAAATTAAAGAGTTAAGTAATACAGGATAAGGCCTAAAATCAAACCCCCAATATGATCGCTAAAGCATGATTCCTTACCCTAATCTGCCTCCATCAGAGCTAGGGTGCAGGTTCCTCTCTTCCCTATCACCTTCTAAGTATACCAGTGGAAGTATACTATTCCAAGAAGTAGCTTACTTTCCTTAGTGATCTTTATAGTAACACCAAATGGAATTCCAGAGGTCTGAACTTGGTTACATTTGTCTAGTACCAGGTACAGTGTCTAAAATGTAATTCTAAGAGGTGATGGGCTACCCAGGGCTTCCTAGGTGGCACAGTGGTAAAGACCCTGCCTGCCAATGCAGGAGATGCAAGAGACTCAGGTTCATCCCTGGGTTGAGAAGATCGCTGGAGTACAAAATGGCAACCCACTCCAGTATTCCTGCCTGGAAAAATTCCACAGAGGCATCTGGCAGACTACAGTCCATGGTGTTTCAAACAGTCAAACACGACTGAGCGTGTACGCAATGATGAACTACACAGTGGAAGAACAGAGATACAAATATCCACCAATGAAGCCGAAAGAAGTGTTACCATTTATTCATGTCTTATTTGATTGCTTTCATCAATATTAAACAGTTTTCAGTGTACAAGCCTTGCACTTCCTTGGGTAAGTTTATGCTCTAATATTTTATTCTTTTTGATGTTATTTTAAATGTGATCATTTTCTTAATTTCCTTCTTGGAGAGTTCACTGTCAGTATATAGAAAAGTAGTTAATACAATGTTATGCCAATTATATCTCAATTAAAAAAAGAAAACAGAAACTGATTTTAATATGTTGATTTTGTATCTTGCAACTTTACTGAATCTGTTAATTAGTTCTAATAGTTTTTTTGTGGAATCTTTAGGGTTTTGAACACACAAGACCATGTGATCTTTAGACAGATAATTTTACTTCTTCCTTCCCAATATGGATACCTTTTATTTCTCCCATGTTCATGAACTGGAATATTTAATATTCTTAAAATGTCCATACTACCCAAATTGCTCCACAGATTCAACACAAATCTCTATCAAAATCCCAATGGCATGTTCTTACAGAAATGGGGAAAATCCTAAAATTCATATGGAACCTTTTAAAGAACTTCAAATAGCCAAAACAATCCTGAGAAAGAACAAAGTTGAAGGCATCACATCAAATTTCAAATTATAATGACTCTTGATCAACATGGGTTTAAACTGTACAGGTCCATGAATATGAGGATTTTTTTTCAATAATAATTATTATAGTGCTACAAAACACACAATCAGTTGACTCTGTGGACGTGGAACCATATGTAGTCAGAGGGTCGACTATAAATCATACCCAGAATTTGGATTGCACAGAGGTTCAGCAGCCTTAACCCCTGCACTGTTCAATAGTCAGGCTAATATTACAAAGCCACAGTAATTAAAACAGTATGGTACTGGCATAAAAACAGACACACAGACTAATGAACTAGAACAGAAAGCCCAGAAATAAATCCAGGCATGTATGTCAACGGCTCTTAGATAAAGCTGCCAAAAACACACAATGAGAAAAGGACAGTCTCTCCAACAAATGGTGTTGGGAAAACTGGATGTCCACAGAAAGAATGAAAAGTGGATCCTTGTATCATACACAAAAAATCAAAAATGGATTAAATATTTAAACACAAGATCTGAAACTGTAAAATTATTTGAGAAAAACACAGGGGAAAATCTTTGACATTGGTCAAATGCTTTCTTGGATATAACACCAAAAACACAAGCAATAGAAGCAAAAACAGACACATGGGACTAGATCAAATGTAAAAGTTTCTGCATAGCAAAGGAAACAGTGAAAAGACAATCTGTGGAATGGGAGAAAATAGTTGCAAATCATGTATCTGTTAAGGGGTTAATATCCAAAATATATAAAGAATTCCTATAACTCAATAGCAAAAAAAAAAATTCAATTTAAAATGGGCAAAGGACTTGAACAAATATTTCTCTACAGATAACATACAAATGACAAACAAGTATATGAAAAGATGTTTAGCATCATAGATCATGAGGAAAATTCAAGTTAAAACCACAATGAGATATCATCTCCTATCTATTAGAATTTTGTGGCTCTTCAGTCAATAAGTCATGTTTGCTCTTTGCTATTATATATAAAAAAAAGATAACAAGTGTTGGCAAGAATGCAGAGATATAGGATGCTATTGTATGTTACTGGTAGAAATGAAAAATGGTGCAACCATATGGAAAACCATATGGAGTTTCCTCAACAAGTTAAACACAGAACTACCATATGACCCAGCAATCCTGCAGCTTGGTATTTATCCAAAGGAATTAAAATCAGGATCTCAAAGAGAAATCTGCCCTCCCTTGTTAAAGTTTAACATCAATCACAATAACCAAGACACAGAAGCAACCCGAGTGCCCATGATATGAAAGGATAAAGAAAACGTGATACACACACACACACAGAGGAATATTACTCAGCCTTAAGGATGAAGGAAATCCTGCCACACACAACAACATGGATGAACCTGGAAGATACACTAAGTGAAATGAGGCAGACCCAGGACAAATACTCTATGATTCCACTTAGATGAGTTATCCAAAACAGTTAAAATCACAGAAGCAGAAGGTCAAGTGGTGGTTGCCAGGGGGTTCAGTTCAGTTCAGTTCAGTTGCTCAGTCGTGTCCGACTCTTTGCGACCCCATGAATCGCAGCACCCCAGGCCTCCCTGTCCATCACCAGCTCCCGGAGTTTACTCAAACTCATGCCCATCGAGTCAGTGATGCCATCCAGCCATCTCATCCTCTGCCTCCCCTTCTCCTCCTGCCCCCAGTCCCTCCCAGCATCAGGGTCTTTTCCAATGAGTCAACTCTTCACATGAGGCGGCCAAAGTACTGGAGTTTCAGCTTCAGCCAGGGGGTAGCAGGGGAAATGGGGGGTTGCTATTCAGTGGGTATGAGACTTCAGTTACACAAGATAACTAAGTTCTAAGAGACCTGCTGTATAACAGTATGCCTCTGGTTAAGACCACTTAAAATTTGCTAAGCAGTGCACTGTTGGTGGGAATATAAGTTGATACAGCCACCATGGAAGATGGTATGGAGATTCCTTAAAAAACTAGGAATAAAACCACCATATGACCCAGCAATCCCACTCCTAGGCATACACCCTGAGGAAACCAAAGTTGAAAGAGACACATGTATCCCATTGTTCACTGCAGCACTATTTACAATAGCTATGGAAGCAACCTAGATGTCCATGGACAGATAAATGGATAAAGAAGTTGTGGTACATGTACACAATGGAATATTACTCAGCCATAAAAAGGAATGCATTTGAGTCAGTCCTAATGAGGTGGATGAAGCTAGAACCTATTATACAGAGTGAAGTAAGTCAGAAAGAGAAAGCTACATATTGTATTCTAACACATATACACAGAATCTAGAGAAATGGTACTGAAGAATTTATTTACAGGGGAATAATGGGGAAACAGACATGGTGAATAGACTTATGGACATGAGGAGAGGGGAGGAGAGGGTGAGATGTACGGAAAGAGTAACATGGAAAGTTACATTACCATACATAAAATAGACAGCCAACGGGAATTTGCTGTCTGGCTCAGGAAACTCACACAGGGGCTCTGTATCAACATAGGGGGTGGGGTGGGGAGGGAGACGGGAGGGAGGTTGAGAAGGGAGGGGATATATGTATACCTGTGGCTGATGCATGTTGAAAACAACAAAGTTCTGTCAAGCAACTATCCTTCAATAAAAAAATTAATTAATTAAAAAAATTGCTAAGAGGGTAGGTCTCATGTTAAGTATTCCTTACCACAAGAGTAAAAACACACAGAAGAAATGAGAAGCTATGCCTCCTTGAGCACCATGCACAGAGTACAGAAAAAAATAGAGCACAGACACGGTATCAGAGAGAATTGGGCTGAAAATCCAGCTCAGCCACTTTGTAGGCATTTAAATCTTTCTTAGGCTCAGCCCTCTTATCAGTAACGTGGGAATTCTCAGGATGGTGCTCAGGATTAAAGTATATATGCAAATACCTATCGGAGTACCTAGCACACAGCCAGTGAGCAGTATTAGCATCCTTCCTTGATTGACAGTGTACAATTATCCGGGACTTCTTCATGGCGTTTTTCTTTGCAAAAATGCTAGTGTAAGTAACTCTGAATGCGCATCTAATGCAGTAAGCATACCGGAAACTGAGTCTGAGCAACGTGAACTGAGTCAGGATAACGAGTGACGGCTGCCTGCTGCCTCTATGAGCACTCTTTGCGACAGAGCCCTCAGAAGCTAGCTGGTGGGCCCCAGGTCTTTCCTCTCCAGCCCGCTCCTTCAGCTCCAGCTCATAAACAGTGCAAAGGGGCTCCCCATGCGCCGGCTGCTCGGCCTCCCACATGAGAAGGCGGCACGCACCACCCAGCTCAGACGCCGCTGAGCAGCCCTATCTCTGAGTTCCATTACATTTCAGCAGCACCAGGCCCCATTACAGGCTCCCTTCAAATGAAAAGAGTGGTGGCAGGGAGAAGCCCTTTATTTTTTTGAAAACTGCTAGATATGTGCTGTGCCTCTTCCTCTGCAACTCACAAAATATATTGATTCCACACTCATGCAGTGTACAAAAGAGATAGGACATGCTAGATGGCTTCCCTCCTTCCCTCCCATGCTCCTTCGTTCCTTCCTGCCTGCTGATCAGGATACTAAGGATGATGCTCAGTGCCAACCTTCCAGGGTATGACGCCTGCCCATCATGGGACAGGATGTTCTGCAGACGTGACGACGGCTGTGTGCTCACTAATTTAATGTTGGATTCCTCTTTTCAAGGGGGAGAGGGAAAGGAAGAAAATTCAAAACCTTGGGAGGAATATATAGATGTGACAGCCTTATTATCCTCTTAATGAGTTTTTATCTCACTTCCAAGGGGATTACCATAGTTACTGCCATTAGCGTTTTGTAATGCCCTCCCAGACAGCTGGAAGAAAGATGTTAAAATTCAAAAATAATTATGAAAATACTAACAATTTTATAATAATGATAAATGTGGAGTTTTCCTCCCTGGCTGATGAGTTCTAAATATACGTGATTTAATAAAATGCTAAATGAGTACATACTAAATGTGTTTGGGGGAACCACCTTCTATTATGAGTAATACAGTTGAAAATACTACTACTCATGACATTCATACAAGATATACTGGATACACAAATTTTGCTTTTAGGGAATATACTTATCTAAAGTTACTATAATTGTGAGAATTCAGTTCGTTCTTATAATTAAAAAACACTACCTTTCATAACCATAATAAAATCGAATTGTTTCACAATGAATTCATCAACAATTTTACCAACATGCTATCTATATCTAACTCTAAATGTCATGCTATAAAATTTCAAAATACAATTATGTGCATGTATTTAAAACCAGAGTTGGAAGAGAGCATTATCTTAAGATCCTTTATTCATGATAATCATTTAAAAAATGTGTCAAATATAAGTATTGAATACTAAGTGATTCAATAGATAAAATATTGAATCAACTGGTGACTTTAATCAATATGGATAAAATTACATATGTCTACATGTACAGCTCAGTATGAAATGTCTCATTAGAAAAAAATGTTTAGCCTCACAGTGATGAAAAAACAGGTTTTATCTTTAAAAAGAAAAACTACATGCTACTCTATTATGCCTATCTATATCGACAAGTTCAAGCCTACATTCATAAAATGTGCCCTTAAATATGATACTATTTTCCTCCAACATGGAGTCTGAGAGCAGTTCCTTTCAATCCACAAAGACAATAATATGATCATATCAAATCTATAATGTCAACAGGTTTATGATCACAAACACGTGATGAGCTGAACATTGTACCTACCCTTCAATAATGTTTGCAGTGCGACAGGGCCTGACGGTTACCATAGTGATCATGTGGCAGCTCCTGATTTATTACCTTGTTCCCTGGGACTGTGATGGCTCCTTGGCTATACCTTCAGCAGCTATTTCAGATTTGAGAGCTACACCATGATAAATGTCCACTATCTGAAAGATACACTCAGCAGAAGGTAACCTTGGAGAGCAGTGCTTTAAATGCAAATTGCCAGCTTTGCCTCACTCTTAGAATATGAAAGAGTGATTCCAAAGCCATGAAAAGGGGAGACCTCTGGCCCCTGACACGTGAATTCCTCTCCTTAGGGACTGTCATTTTCAGGGATACCACCCAGTGAATAGTTAAGCAGTCTGAAACAGAAAATGAGGCAATAAATTCTGCAGAGGCTAGCCCAAGTAGCACATTGATTACAAAAGCAGGCATGCGTCTAAGCAATTAGTGAGGCAGGCAGTTATGTGGCGCCAAATGTTCGATGTATTTAGAAAGTTATCACTACCGGTCAATAAATTATGTCATTTCATCTCAACTAACTGACACAGCTAACGCTTTCACACGGAGCCCTGAAAAGAGCATTTCAGGGAATAAATCCCAGCCGGGTGTCCATTTGCCAATGCTTCCTAGTTATACATGCCAAAGGATGATGAGTCCTTATTAAAAAAAAAACAAACAAACAGGTTTTATCTGATTTTTGCTTTAGGAAAACACACCATACACAATACCAGTGATTTGTTATAGGAGTTTTTCATGCAATGAGGTAGTACACAGATGTCAGCTGTTGCCACTACACATGTGAATTAACATCCTAGGAAGATTCTGATATATATCGCTTCATTCCCTTACATTGTTTCTGTCTGTTCTTTCATTTGACTGCATGGCAATAAAATACTGAGAGAATATAGCCTTTTAAGCTTATCAAGCTCATAAGCACCATACACTAATTTGTGTATTAGCAAGTCCCCCACGGAAACCAAGTTATTGATTCTGCCATCTCAATCCCTTGCTTTGACAGAAAGGATATTGCTTTTAGGATAAATAAGACAATCTCCACAATCATTTATGTTCCTTTCTTAGAGCTCTGTTTGCAGAAATCCTTCCTAAAGATGAAAATACACACAGTATTTTCACAGCATAATAGGTCAGCACAAACGGAAACCAGTTCACGTTTTCTTTTGCATGACTGATAAGAAAGCCTAACCGTGGCCAGGGACGTGTTCTTCCTGACTCATAAAACCCAGAGGTGAGAAGGTGTTTTCCATTTCCTGCTTTGTTGATTCATCAGATCTGTGTAATTCCTGTCTGTGCAGTACATTAATGGATTCCCCATAAATCATAACTGACCTAACCAAAGACTTAATACTAAGTCTTATTTTGTTTTATTGGTAGAAAGGGTAGAGAGGAAGATCAAGTAAGTCAGTAGAACTCTCCATTTCAAATAACTGTTACATATATATATATATATTTTCACAGGAGAGTTTTAAGAACTACTTTCAAATTTCAAATCCTATATTCTAGTTTAAGGGTTTGGGGCAGAGGGGATAGGCAGAAATTGATTGCCTTGGATTAGCTATTTGATTTTGTACTGGGTAAAAAAAAAAAAAAAAACAATAACTCAGTAGATTACAGAAAACTCTCTACTCATCCACTCTGCCCCCCCTCTCAGTTTTTATGGCAAATGGTTACATGTAAGTAAGCATGTGTGAATCATGTGAATGCCAAGTCACTTTAGTCGTGTCTGACTCTCTGCAACCCTACTGACTGTAGCCTGCCAGGCTCCTCTGTCTGGCGGATTCTCCAGGCAAGACTACCCATGAAACTGACCTGTCTGTTCCCAAAGCTAGGAATTCACAGGTACCTCGTGTATAAGACCAGTTTGGGACTAATATCTTTTTCCTGTAAATCAGATATATATGAGAGAATATACCATATTCTCTCATATTATATACCATATAATAAGGTATTAAGAAGTCATAAGGTATCATTCATCTAGAATGAAATATTCCTTTACTTTAAAAAATTGAATCCATTTATTGGTACTAAGAAGTCCAAAACTTGGAAAGTTTTATATAGATATAAAAATCATAGCAGTTCTACTGTGAACAGCAATAAATTAAACAAATACATAATTCGCAAAACTGGCTTGACCTTCACTGCGCTAACAGTGAACCAGCATTTCCTATAGGTTTCCTCTCTGCCTGTGTCCTAGAAACCATAGCAATCGCCCCAACATTCCCAGAATTTCCTCGTCCAAACCCATTTTTCAGGTCCCAGTCCTCATCAGTACTACAGCAGGTCCACCTCCACAACCGCAGTCAGAACCCATACTCTAAGGAACAGAAAAAGGACGACACAATTGGTCTTCACAGCACCTCTTTATCTTGCTCTCTTTCCCCTCTACCTGTCTAAGTCCTTGACTACAGTGAGCACCTGTGATTATAAGCAAAATGGAATACAAAACTACCAATCCCTTCTTGTCATCTAATTCTGAACCAGGCAGATCAATGCCCACCCAGACCCAGTGCTAGAAAAGAAAGGAAAAAAAAAAAAAGCGCTGACAGAAGTCCCCAGTCTTCAACGCCTGCTTCAGCAGCAGCTCCTGCAAAATTCAATCACTTCACTTCTCTTACCTACATAGCCCACTAGGAGTTAACCACTGTCAGCCAGGCAAGAGTCACTCTGACCCAGAGGTCAGCAGTCTTATTAAATCCCTATGCCACCATCAGGACAAAGTAATGTCCATGCTGCTCAGCGCAAGGCAAAGGGGAAAATGATTGAAGAGAGAAAGAGTTAGACAAGTCAGACGGAAAATTTAAAAAAAAAAGAAAGCCTTGGAACTAGATGGGAGCAAGTGGCAGAGAGAAAACCTCCAAAACTATTCTCAGTTAGTCTGTTCCTACATTTCTTCTTAGAATTCGCCAGTCAACAAAGCATTTGTTGTAATTAAATAACCATTGCAATCGGGAAACTCCTCTAAGAGCACAAGCTTACATTTTTGTAATTGATGTCATTCTACTGTGAATACACAGCCCACACCCAGAAGGACTGGTGTAGTCATCCTTTGGCATTTTGTAGACAAGTGCTAAAATTCTGCAAGTATGAAACATATTGACATTTATTTTTATAATGGCAATGCTCCAAAAGAGAATGAACCGTCTTTCATTTTAATGAACAAGAATTGGGCTGGAGCAAGTGCAGATGACAGAGCTTCTCATTTCTAATCTCATTTATGTATGCTAAATACATATTAAACAATCTTTCTGGCCTTAAGTCTCAGCTATGCAATTACAGGTTTATGTCCCTTCTGTTTGTGTTTGTTAATAGTTGAGGAAGAACGATTATCACTGAGTTTGTTGTAAAGATCATAATAGCAGGCACAGACACCTAGTGACCATTTTCAAACTATAAATTGAAAAAAAGTGATGCTTGCCTCATTTATTAAGATAAAACTTTCACTTAACAATGCACAAAATTTCATTTATTTCAAGAGAAAACCTCTATGATTATAGCCCAGGACACAACCGGCTCCATGTTCCTGTTGTCCAAAATCTTTTTTTAAAATAGCATACAGCAAGAAAGGCACATCTAATGTAAAGATAATGGGAGGTTTCCCTGCTGGTTCAATGGTGAGGAATCTGCCTGCCATTGTAGGAGACGCAGGTTCGATCCCTGGTCCAGAGCCCAGGAGCCGGAACTACTGAAGCCTGTGTGCCCTAGAGCACATGCTCTGCAACAAAGAGAAGCGACCGCGATGAGAAACCCATGCACTGCAAGGAGAGCAGCACCCACCGGCCGCAACTAGCGAAAAAAGCCCATGCAGCAACGAAGACCCAACACAACCAAAACTAGGTAAATTAATAAACTTATTTTAAAAATAAAGAAATAACGATAGTGGGCTAGTAAGGGGAGAGAGCCGTGGCGGAGAAGCAGTCCTAGGCTTGTGCTGATTTAACCTGAGGAAGCAGATTGAACGCAAGAAGAGCCGCCTATGTGATGGGGGTTAGACAGGTTCCTGATGGCACCAATATCGAACTAATAATAGTGGCCAGGAGCTGAGGCAAACAAATGACAACTTAAAATAAAGGAAACTTCCTATTTTAAAAAATTGGCAAAAACAGATCACCAGTCCAAGTTCGATGCATGAGACAGGGCACTCAAAGCCAGTGCTCTGGGACAACCCTGAGGGATGGGATGGGGAGGGAGGTGGGAGGGGGGTTCAGGATGGGGGGACACGTGTGCACCCATGGCTGATTCATGTCAACGTACGGCAAAAACCACCACAATATTATAATTAGCCTCCAATTAAAATAAATAAATATTTTTTTTAATAAATAAATATTTTTTTTTAATTGGCATTATTTAAAGATGGAAAGGGGCTTTCCAGGAGACACTAGTAGTAAAGAAACCTAATAGGAGATGTAAAGAGATACGGGTTCGATCCCCGGGTTGGGAAGATCCCCTGGAGAAGGGCACAGCAACCCACTCCAGTATTCTTGCCTGGAAAATTCCATGGACAGACGAGCCTGGCAGGCTACAGTCCACAGGGTCGCAAAGAGTCGGACACAACTGAAGCAACTTAGCACACAAAGATGGAAAGAGTTTTGCACTTTGGTGTGTAAGTATAATACAGAAAGCTAAGAGGTTAGAGAGAAAATTCAAGCTTAAGAAAAATGATTCCATAACATTTCAGGTCCTTTTAAATAGGATACCTGGTCACCAGAAATGTTATTAACCAAGAATAGAAAAATGATATACTCCCCTCTGAAACAAGCAAAGGACTAATTAGCCACTAATTTGCTGACAGTGCCAACTGGCCAACTACAAAATTTAAGTTAATGTTTATTTCACTTTTTCTAAAATAAGGTTTTACTTAAAACAGGGTCAGAGAAGGCAATGGCAACCCACTCCAGTCCTCTTGCCTGGAAAATCCCATGGATGGAGGAGCCTGGTAGGCTGCAGTCCATGGGGTCACTGAGAGTCGGACACGACTGAATGACTTCCCTTTCACTTTTCACTTTCATGCTTGGAGAAGGAAATGGCAACCCAATCCAGTGTTCTTGCCTGGATGAATCCCAGGGATGGGGGAGCCTGGTGGGCTGCCGTCTATGGGGTCGCACAGAGTCGGACACGACTGAAGTGACTTAGCAGCAGCAGCAGCAACAACGTGTATGGTACATGTTTGAATAAACAGAAGAATCGGTTCTGATCTCTCCAATCAACAACAAGCCACTTTTGGGCCCCTTCAGCTGACATCACAAATTACTTTAATATAATTTCCTGCAGTTCCCATATAAACAGTGTTTTAAGTGGTGGTCTGAGTGGGGAAGTCCTTGAGAAACCAGTAGCTCCTCATTGGTGTTTCAGTCATACGCTCTCTGTGACAATTTCTTAATAGTCTACTTACTAACATCCCATGGACGGAGGAGCCTGGTGGGCTGCAGTCCATGGGGTCGCTAAGAGTCGGACACAACTGAGCGACTTCACTTTCACTTCTCACTTTCATGCATTGGAGAAGGAAATGGTAACCCACTCCAGTGTTCTTGCCTGGAGAATCCCAGGGGTGGGGGGAGTCTTGTGGGCCGCCGTCTATGGGGTCGCACAGAGTCGGACACGACTGAAGCGACTTAGCAGCAGCAGCAACAATGTGTATGGTACATGTTAGCTCTTCTGTGGTAGAGAAGCTGGACTATATATAGCTTTAAGTTCCAATCCAAACACAAGAGTGTATAAGCTCATGCAACTTGGAAATTAAAGTTGAATCAAACTGCAAATAACATAATGTATATATGGAATGTAGAAGGATGGTGTTGATGACTCTATCTGCAGGGCAGCAGGGGAGATGCAGACACAGAGCAGACGTGTGGACGTGGAGGGGGTGGGGAGGAGAGGGTGTACCAATGGGGAAAGCAGCATGGAATCGTGTGCACTACCGTATGTGAAATACAGAGCCAGTGGGAATGTGCTCAGGGAGCTCAAATTGGTGTTTGTGACAACCTAGAGGGCTGGGCTGGGGTGGGAGGGGGGCGAGATGGTCAAGAGGGAGGGGACGTATGTGTACTTGTGGCTGATTCATGTTGATGTATGGCAGAAATCACACAATATTGTAAAATTATCCTTCAATTAAAAATAAAATTAAGAAAAACAATATACCCTATCTGAAGTTGTCTTCTTCCTGAGAAAAGCTGAGAGTGTTAGACTTTTTCACTTTTCAATATTTATTGAGCATCCACCATACATTACACATTGTTCTAGGACCTGGGCATACAAAAATAAGCTGACAAAAGCCACTGCCCCCATGAGCTTATATTCTAGTGACACATTCAAACAGTTCTAAAGTACCTGAACTATAAAAAACTCAAACCATTATAAACCTTCATTTATACAGAAAAATTATACAGTGTATATGTGCACACACACTTCATGCATAAATCATGCATAAAATTTGTACCCAGAAATTGAAAAACAGCAAAATTCTAGGTTAATGAGTTAACAGATTATACACAAGATGGATTAGAGAGATATATAACCAAATACCCAAAACCTAAAGAGCTTTATTCCAAAGACAAAACACATGAACCCGTAAGGCACAGATTATATGATCAGGGACAACTTCCTGTGAATGCTTTTCTGTTTATTATGAGCCTTCAATCATCAGGTACACACTGGGTGCCTAACAGTTATTAGCCCTGCTGCTGCTGCTGCTGCTAAGTCACTTCAGTCGTGTCCTACTACCAGTCATTCATTATGCTCCCTATGCGCAAGTTACTATGGGAGTATCTAAAGACAAAAGACTTAGAATGTACTAGCCAAGATTAGACAAATATACAAATACAAAAGTCATAATACAGAAATAAAAAAGAATACCATAATATAGGAAATTTGATATAGTAGTGGATAGTACAAAACTGTTGGAAAAGTTACAGGTGGATTCTGGAGAGCATGAATGCTAGGCTAAGGCTAAGTTGGGTAGTGTTCAAGGTAGCATCTCCGACGTCTGAATCAGAGCCCAGGGCAGAGAGTAAAATGAACTGAGGTCAGGACCCACCCCTATCTGCAACAGGCAGGGCCAGGGAATACCAGCAGAGCACATACAGACTTTCCCCAAAGAAAGGCAGATGGGCCAAAGTGTCTGGCACCAAAGAACAAGTCCAGATATAGAAGATCAAGGCCTCTATCAGGGAGGATGAAAGCAGGCCCTGCCTGGGTGCTGGAAGACCTGGGCAGAGGCTCTGACATGCTGAGATAATGCAGACACGGCTACTGACACTAGGTTCAAAGCCTGCTCACAAGAGAACCCAGTGAATGGAACCCAGACTTTGTAAAGAGCAGGACAAGAATCATGGCTAATTTTATGCTTAGCCAATCAAGATAATTGCCTGGCTTTCTGAAATTCCCTCTGACTAAGAGATTCCCCTTAGAGACAGGGATGAGACTAAGTCTGCAAGCGAGACCTCGGGAGTCTCAGCTACAGGATTTAGAAGACTCGAGTAGGAGGAAGCCGGGTGTGTCATTTCAGCTGTCTACAAAGATCTCTTCTAATACCCTGAAGGATAAAACCACTATACAATTCATATGGGACATCAGCAAATACAAGAAGATAGAATTTTCCTCCAACAACTATGTGATTCAAATTCATACAAAATTAAGAGAAAACCTCCTCAGCATTTTCCTCTAAAATATGCAGCCTTATAGAGAGTTACTAAAAGATGTGTGGCCCGGCCTTCTAAGAAAAATATGTGTTTATTTCACGGAGAAATCAAATAAAGAAAAAACAACCTTGAGCAAGTAACTTAACATCACTAAACCTTCTGTAAACTGAGCATGATAACAGGGTCACTGTGAGCATTAAATGAGATAGTATGGAAGGAGCTCACGTAAGTACATATCATCATAGCTTTTAATACCATATCTCATTAAATGTCTGTGCCATCAATTGTATACTATTACAAGAATAAAATTAACAATATAAAATATACAATAAAAGGGAAGAAAAGGAAAAAAAACCATCAAGGAACCGTAATGCATCACTGATTTTTAAGATACATCCTGGTTTCAGAGATTTCTTTCTATAATTTTATTTATTTACTTATGGCTGTGCTGGATCTGCATTTCCCGTGGGTCTGTCAGGAATCTTCCCAAATCAGGGATCGAACCTGTGTCTCCTGCATTGGCAGGCTGATTCTTTACCACTGAGCCACCGAGGAAGCCTTCAGAGATTTTTTTTTAATGTGGAAGAATGTGTGTTTTAGCATTAGAGAAAAAAAATGATACTAACTAAAAGTAATTAAATTAACAGCCTTCCTTTAAATACAGGACCATACCTGAAGGGAAATTATCCATGTTTATAGTGAAGATTAACTCAATCATTAACTTAATCAAAGGACAGAATTTCATCATGATGCAATGTCAATTTCAGCAGCACATCAAGTGTTATATGGGCCTTGAAAGGAATCTTGGAGAGTAGCCTTTTTGCCAGACCCTGATTCTGTACCTTCCAGATTCCCATTCCCTAAGAGACAATTACTCCCATTGTTACAATCTGCATGTTTGTTTTACCTCCCAGTTAAGAAAGTACAGCTATGCTCCACAAGCTTTTAAAGCACCAAATTATCTTACTGGCTTCTAAATCCTAGCTCTGTGGCTGTCTGATGAGTCAGTTAATGAACAGCTCTTCAAGATACCTAAAACCACCAGCAGAACCACGTTGAGATGACCATGAAGTCTGGTCTGGAGATGGTAGTATGTAAAAGCAGGGCATAAAGGCAGCAAACACCTTAATTCAGACTTCTCGATCCCAGTAACTAGTGCAGAACTGAACCCACCGGAAATGCTATGCTGAAGCCTTAACCCCCAATGTCATGGTATTGAAATGGGGTCCTCAATAAGTAATTAGGGTTCAATGAGGTCATGAGGGTGAGGCCTTCATGATGGGATTAGTGGTTTTAAAAGAGGAGGGAGATCGCTCTCTCTCTCTGCAAGTGAGGACGCTGAGAGAAGGCAGCTGTCTACAAAGCTAGGAAGTTGACCCTCAGCAGGAACAGAATCTTCAGGTACCTCCAAAGACATGGAAGAAAAGGAAATACTTGCAGAATAAAACCCTAGACAAATAGTCAAATGTGAGTGGTGGGTTGGGGCTTTCTCCCTAATGAGAGCATAAAGGTAAACAGATGTGGTCCCACAAGTGGACTGCATTTAAAACATGAGTCAGATCATTGGATGAGGGTGTGTAAAAATTGAGACTGTTAACAACTTGAAAATATTTCAATATTACTCTCAGGCCATCATGTAAAGTGAACACAAGATGGCCACAGTTGCTCTAATAAGCAAAATCCAAACGTATGAAACCTGCTAGAGTGTATATTTGGAGCTGGGGTTTTACAGAGGTGAAGTCCCGAGTTATTGTTATGGCAAACAGGAATCTCCAAGATGTTTCTTATTGTCAACAAGGGGTAATAAAAGAACTATAAGTTCTCATTTCCTGTGTGCTCACAATGTGCCAGGTACCACACATTGTGTCAAACACTTAAAATATAGCATCTCATTTAATTCTAACAACCTGTTGCTTCTCATTTCTAATATGTTCATTACCAAGCATGGGGGATCACGGCATCACATTTCCGGTTACCCATTCCTCCTACATTATCTTGGGTCCTCATGGCCTCTAACATAAACCACTGAATGTATTTTCTTACTAAATTCCTACTCTCAAGTCTCAGCCCTCCCACAATCAATCCCCCACTCTCCTGGAGCATTTATCCTTAGAGGACACAAGGTCATCACTCTCTCCAGTGCCACATGTTCTAAACCCTCAGAGAAAGCTCCATGTGATACCATCCCTATCTGCCTCTGGACACTTGACTCTCACCCCCTGCCAATCAAGCTCTCTAGACTACACCCATGTAGCACTCGGAGTATATTTTCAGAGCCCTACATATGCTGTGCTGATTTACCCCTCCATACCTCTTGCAAACTCTTATAAATCCTCTGAGATTCAACTCAAACATCATCTCCTCCTCTGAAGACTTTTCTTGGCGTAAACCCTCCCCCTTGCAGCAACTGACACCATCTCTAGGCTCCCACAGTGCACGGGCCATTCTCTGGAGGGCTGTTCAGAGTGTGGGGTGCTCAAGAGGAGCACCTGGGTGCCCACTCAAAGGGCATACTTTGAACTCAGTGAATTTCAGGGGATGGTCCTTCTATAGCTCAATTCTATCAGTGACAAACAATGCTGATCAGACTGAAAAGGCTAAACCACACTGGCTAACCAACCAAAGACTTAATGATATAAAAGAGAAAGTCTTCACCCCAGCGGCTGATCAGAACGAAAAAATTAAGATAAAAATAGAGCATGTGAAATGACAGTGTCAACACATTTCTTGTCTTTATGATATCTGACTTTCACTGGGTTCCAATCCTATTCATGCCCACAGCATGCCTTATTTTTATAGCTTCACTGAAGCAACACAGATGATGTCTTTCTTTGTCTATCCTGCCTTGGGAGATAATTTTCCAAAAGCCCGATCCCTATATTCCTTTTCCTTCTCATTTTAATCATCATAAAGACATACTTTCAGCATATCATGCCAGGAAATGAGTAACTATGTTAAATGCACCTAAGAAAATATGCAAAGTACTGACATTTCTGAAGCCAAGAAGGATTTTTAACACATTATCTTCATCTGATTTTCCCTCCTAAAAATAAAAATTGAGTGACTACATACCAGGAAGTGTATCTTTAGTGGGTAAATATATGTGTCTTATATACCTTCCACTTTACTCCAGCTCTTTCTAATTTCTTCCAAGAAATTATATACTCATATGAAACCAGTTATTATGTTTATTGAAAATAAACAGAGTCAGCATTTTAGCAGTCATACACACAAGTGTCTATTTCTTTCCCCTGGGCTGTGCACAATACCCCAATATTTCCACACGTCTTGGGTTATTATCTGCTTATTGCCATTAAGCTCTAATTTCTATCAACAAAAGAGAAAATACTTGAAATTTTTAAGTATACATATGGGTGCTCCATTATCAAGTTATCCTACCGTACAATTACTCTGGCTAACAATATAGACAGTGCTGGATAAATCCATTTTTTTAACCAGAATGCAAATATCAATTACAGAAAAATTTCATACAATGCTACTGTAGGGGGAAAACTTTAAAGAAAGAAAGGAAGAGAGAAGCATATTAAATTCTAACAAATGGGATACAGGAAAGCTTCATCAGACAGATTAACAATCACCTCAAAACCATGGCATGGCATTGTTATTTGGATAATGTTAACCATGGGTAGACAACAGAGTACACAAAGGCTGTTCTGAATTTTAAAAGCTACTGACTCTGCTAAATCACATACAATACACTGACCACCAGCTCTCCATGACTGTGGCAAATAATCCAGCAAGCCAGCTGGGTTGGGGATGGATCTGAGAACATCTGGTAAGTCAATAGCAGTCAATGACTTTATTCCTACATAACAAGTTACTCAAATATGCTTCCTTCCAACTCTGGGATTGGAAGAAAATCACATAACCCTGGATAATATCTTGAATAAGCATGTATGAAAGCAATTATCTTAAAAATTCTATTCCTCAGTATCTTAAGCAATCAGTGCCTTAGAGAGCCAACAAGGACGAAGATCTTTCCAGTTTCTCTCTTTAAAAAGGGGCTGCCACCAAGAGGGGTTTAATATCCCTTTCATAAGTATTTCTGCTTCCCTAACTTTCTTAAGATTACCAATAACAAAACAAAGAAATCCATTTTTAGGGATTTGGGAGATCCAAATTCTAGAGCCAGTTTTCTTAGACATGAGTTTTTTCATCATTAGAGAAAGAGAGGTATAACTAACTTATTCTAAGATTTTCTCCAATGTATACAAAGAGTTCAGAATTTATTATTAAGCACTAGACTTTCACGTTTTCATGAAATGATTAGAATAAAAATATAGATTTTTGTGGCTGCATTACGGGTTTCCTAGAAGACTGAACTCCAGACATCCCATAAAAAAGATGATCACTACTTATCCTTGGAACTCTTCAAAGGAGATTCCATAATCTTCCATAACAATAAGCTCACATACTTAGCAGCTAAATAGAATGTTGTACAAAGTGCCCAAAGTCAATGCCAAGATGGAGCCCCGGATGGCACAAATCATAAGAAATACCATGTTAACATCTGGGGAGAAAATGTGTCTGCTCACAAAGAAGAATCAAAGTACAGTACTGAACCTGTCCTATAGCTGAATCACTACAGAGACGGTTAGGAACAGAAGGTGAAATTCTGACTTTGGTTTCCTCGTCATCATTACTGCTTTAAAGCACCATTTCCCAAACAGTGTTCTATGAGATATTCACAGATGCTCTGCTAGAAAGGGGGCTCCCATGGCCCCCACGGCTGAGTGAAACAGTTAATTAAATAGGTTTCTCTGCCGCTGGACTTTTCAGAGCCTTGGAATGTGAATATAGATTCTGTTATCTCCCAGAGAGGAATAAAGAATGCATCATTACCCAGCCTTTTCCTTCCCTGATCCCCCCTAAGGAAAACCTATTAACCCTTCCTGAATGGGAAGAACACTCTCTTACCTACTAGAATAGAAAATAAAATCTTGATGTCTGCCTTCCCTCAAATTCCCACTAACTCAGCTATCTCCCCATATGAAAAAATTCAAATTCTACTACAGGTTATTTATCATCATGGCAACACTGGACATAAATAGTTGGTGCATTTGTAACACTTAAATGAAAGAAAGGAACCCTCTCTTTAATTGTACTACCCACACCTTTTCCAGAGCATATCAAATTTACTGCATAAAGAATGAGATTGAATTTAATAACATTATTTCAAGCTTTGGGGTCAGGGCAGATGACATAAACACACTACTACAGTACTATGATATTCCGCTCCAAGACTTGGATTCAACTATGTACTTATTTCTCTCCTCACCACCCCTCCCCTGCCTTACACACACATACACACAGCACACACACACACTATTTTACAATAAAATAGCCCAGGAAGAGAAAAGCGGCACAATGGCAGCGTGTTACTTCAACCACTTCTCTTTATACAACCTGCGGCTTATGGGAAGGTCAGACGTATACAAAAAGCGATGACTTTGAAACGTGTGTCATGAAACAGAGCCATTTATCAACACACCTGACAAGAAGAAGGTGAGAGTCCATTTCAGCTGGCCAGAATGATTGCTGCACATCACATTTGGAGGCAGTAAGCCAAGACAGAATGAGTATTACCAAGTTGTTATGGTAACTAAATTGTGGCTGGTTCCATCAAACATCAGCCTTCCATCGCAGGGATCGTGTTTAAAATGCACCATGAGGCAGGGTCTCCGCGCCATATGAGACAGGGCTGGCACCTTTACCCACAATAAGCCATGCCAAGAACAAACCTCACAGGAGCAGAGTAGCGGCCACCATCCAGGAGAGCTCAGCTGCCCGGCACCGACGGCTTTCACCCATTAACTCTCAGCCCTGTGACACCCCAACCTAAGGGACAACATGCTCCACCAATATATAAAGGCCACCCAGAAACGGAATCACAGCAAATCAACACAACAAAGGTCACAAGTAACCACAGCTGAAAACAAAAAATCCCAGAACAGAGGTCCGGGATCAGCAGCACAGGCAGAACAGCATTTCAGCCTGAGGCTTTGGAGTCAGAGATTCAATCTGAATGCTGACCCAGCTACTGAGCACCAACACGACCCAGAGAAAGCACCCTCTTTTCACCTAAGCCTCTGTGTACTAACCATGCAATAACTGTCGAACTGCGTACTGGCCACAAACAGCATGGATTGTTATCCTTTGTGACTTTAGACAAGTTATTTAACTTCTCCAAGCTTCAGTGCTTTCAGCTGTAAAATAAGGATAACCTTACCTACCCTTACAGCTTCCCAGATGGTATGCCACATGTAGAAGATGCAAGATATGTGGGTTTAATCCCTGGGCCTGGAAGATCCCCTGGAGGAGGAAATGGCAACCCACTCCAGTATTCTTGACTGGAGAACCCCATGGACAGACAGCCTGGTGGGCTACAGTCCTAGGGCCCGCAAAGAACTGGACACAATTGAGCGACTGAGCACCCCTTCCAGTGGCCAAGAACGCTGAGTAAGACCCGACCGGAACACGGTAGGAGATGAATACGTGTTACGGTTAAGGTCATCGCCGTCATTCCGGTGGCGGGAGCTGCCTGCCTGTGGTAGGCAGGACAATGGTCCCCTAAAGATGGCCACATCCTAATCCCTGGGACTGAAATGGAGTCAGACCCTATGGTCCTCCCCCCCCCCCCCCCCCCCCCACCCACCACCAAGTCCTCCTCCTGCCTTTTGTCTGCGGTAAAACTTTAGCCAAAGAGTCAGTTCAATCAGAGAAGTGAGCAAATGTAGAAGCAAAGGAGAGCGGTCCAACAGGACACAGCGATAGTCTCGTAGTCATTAAGCAAAGTCGAGGCCTTTAGCATCTCCTTAAGGGCCATGGACAGCATCCTGAGCCATACACAGTGACTGCCTTACATCCCAGGCACTGAAGCCCCTAACAGGTAGAAGAAGTTAACCACGGGACAGCTAGTCTGCGGCCGTGACAGAAGCCACTGCAATTCCAAGAATGGGCCTCAAGGAAATGGCAACAAACTGACTCAGGAACTGCAGATTAACTGTACTTAAAATAATCAAGATGATGCTGGTCAGACCACCATAAGACCAATTTCAAGGTGACCGTCGGAGCTAACTGTACTACGTCTGCATGCAGCCCCCGCCCCTCACATGTGAAAGCTCTTTCCCACTCACTGTTGGTGCAAGAGGTGAGGGTGGGGGGAGTCAGCCTTTGAACCCGATTCCCCACCCTCCCCAGCCCCCGCCTCCGCCTGGTTGCTCACATCCAGAATAAAGCAAACTCTCCTTTCCACTAACATGGTCTCCTTACTGGCTTTAGAGGGGTAAGCAGGCAGACCCCACTTCCAGTTACAGAACCTGTGGATACATACTCTACATGCCAATAGGAACTTTGTACCTGTGATTACACAAAAGAGTCTTGAGATAGGGAGGTTAGCCTGGATTATCCAGGTAGATCTGATGTAATCACAAGGGTCTTTACAAGGAAGAGGGAAGCAGAGGAGCCAGAGACAGAGAAGGAGATGTAGGTATTATGCAAAACGCACCACACATAAGAGGCTCTGAATAAATGATGGTTGTTGAATTCTATCTGACAGATGCCAGTGACTAGTGGGACTCAATGTTTCTCAGAAACCTCAGTCATCTAGTTTTCCACTGCAGCTGATGTCTGTTACCTGTAGCAACCTGTATGCCTCCTGCCACATATCAAAGTTATAGATAGACATCATTCTCTAGCCATCCATTCTCAGATAATTGCACCTGAAATAGTCCAGATAAGTAAATGAACCAGAAAGGGAGGTACCATCAACTAAGATGCAGCTGAATTTTGATGATGAGCAAACCTAGACAGGAATATCATTAGCCCAAGGCAATCTTGTAATTCAAAAGAGAAAAAACCCACAGTGCTTTGAAAAGAAATAACAAAAAAGCATGTCTACTCGCCTCAGGCCAGGTCTAAGACTACTGAGCCTATAAATCTGATGGCATCCATAACAAGGAACCCCCAGATGATCACGGAGAAGGGCTGACACACAAAAATTCAAGAGCCTGCTGCCCCAGTCAATAATGAGGGAAAACACAAAATCAGGAGGCTTCTCCTCTCCCGTTTCACTTAATGGCCGGTGTGGATGAGGGTTGCAATCACTTTTGGCAGATGGAATCACTCCAGATGGAAAGACAAAATATGAGCTTTTTTTTTTAAGACACAAATAAAAAGATGAAGCCCCCAAGGAACATCCCGGGTGTGACTGTATCCTCCTCCTGCAAGGATGTGTTCGCCTATGATCTTCCGGATATAGAGATGTGGCATGGGATTCCAGCCCAGGGCAAGTGATGGGTGGAATACACTCATGGAATGTCAGAGTTTTCAAACTGTCCTCCAGGGATCTCCTAGGATCTTTGGCTGGGTGTGTGTGGAACGGAGGGTGGGGAACTGGAACTCAGCCCCAGTCCATCTGCAAACTGAATGTTCCTTTTATATTTTGGGCCTCTTGAAGGAAAAAAAAAAAAAGAGGTTTAATAACATCTAATTTAATGGAACCATCTAATTTCACCAACAAACATGGAGAACTGAAGAGAGCTAACAAGTCAGCCCAGGACAGTCAGGTTGATGCCTGATGACCTGATGTAATTTTGAATAGCAGCTCCATAATGTGACAATAAATTATGTAGTCACCCAAGCGCAATTAAGTTACAGATTTGCCCAAGGTCCCACATTCCTGTGTGGTTCAGCCAGTATCCATTGGCCCAGCAGGTAAAGAATCCCTCTACAATGCAGGAGACACAGGTTCAATCCCTGGGTCAGGAATATCCCCTGGAGAGGTAAATGGCAGCTCACTCCAATATCCTTGCCTGGAAAGTCCCACGGATGGAGAAGCCTGGTGGGCTACAGTCTAAAGGGTCACAAAGAGTCAGACATGACTGCCTGACTATAGCCTAGACTCAGCCAATACCAGATCATGGCTCTTATGTTATTCCTGTTACTCAGACTTAGCCTCTTATCAGAAAGAATGGTTTTTATTTGCATTTTGCTTGTGTTTCACTGACGGGGGAAAGAATTCCATTATAACCTAATAGCACCCATTAGAAAAAATATAAATGATCACTGGAACGTTTTCCTTATTTTATTCTACACTGCTTCTTTGCCTTAGATATTAATCAAACACCACAGAGTCCGTTTGTATTGTCCATCTGAAAAGTTATGTTAGACTTCTGGATTTTTTTTCAGTAGCACAGACTTAAATTGAGGTATAAAAACCATCTGGGAATGACCCAGAGATGTGTACTAGAGGGAATTCTCACCATAGACAGGGTCCTTATTTCCAGATTTTCTATTTCACTCATTTGTTAATAATGCAAATAACATAAAAATTAGGAAGCTGAATGAAAAATCTGCATTCACTTTCATATGAAATGTGAGATTTCAAGTGATTCTCTCCTTGTTCCCATAGACCAGCCCCATGAACCTTAGAGCATGTATTCACTATCTTCCATCTTCAAGCTGATCAACGTTACTGTAAGTGTCCCATGATAACTATTTACAGCCGCCACCCCTGACCCGCCATGGTGGTCACTATCACTGCTTTTCAGAATGTGACCGCATCTGTTTATAGTCTTCCTTATGTTGTGCCTCCCTGAAAAAAAAAAGGTATCGCCTCTTCCCTCAAGCTTTAGGAGGACCACGTCCCATTTGGGCCATTAACATCCAAACAGGAATTTTTGTGAGCTGGGGGAAAGAGACTGCTGACACTCACTCAAGATGAGATGATGCACTGTCCTACAAATGCTGACCCAGAGACGTACCTCAGCACAGCCAAGCTGCCTCCACACCCAGAGATAAACACAAGTGCAGAGACAAAAGAACAGGGGTTATGACAAGCCCCTTACCAGTACATGCACTCCGAGTATTGTATGCTCCCATTCTCAAGCAACGTGCTAAGTTGTTTACATGAGAAAATCTTGTCAACCTCTACTTCTATTACTTGACTGATGCTCATATGAAACCTATCGGCGACAGAAGAAACACTAAAAGGTAGAAGCAAGTAACAAGCACTGGAACAGCGATGAGAACAGCTGAAGCACAGCTTCCAACAGTCCCAGGTCAGGAACAACGTTGCTCTCTCAGCTCTCACAGCCTTAAAAGATATTTATTGTATGTGAGCTACGGCTTCCTACTGTCATTGAGACTGCACTGTAAGTAGAAGGATGGATAGATTATTTCACCTTGGCAACTGTATTACTTATCAATGCCCTAGTTTAAATGCAAAGATCTGGATGCAAACAAACCTGCACGCGTGTCTCCACTGCAGGACTCACCTGCGTGTGTAAATCTCTAGCCTCCCTGGGCCCCAGTGAGGTGAACTTTACCCTACTAACCGTGCAAAATGATGTAAGTTGGGGGCTTCTAGCAATATCGAAAGACATATACAACTATCTGGCTTTAAAAGACCACAGAAAGGCTGCACGGTCTTCAGAGGACCAGGAAACCATCACCATGACAAATGGATGATGTCCCCACAAAGACAGCATGTGCCCCGGGCCTTCTGAGACTCAGGACCCCTGAAGACTTGGGGAGAAAAGGTTAATGCACGAAGGGAAACATGGAGATTCGGGGACTAGGCAGTAGGGACAAGGAAGGAAGAAAGGCCAAAAGAATCTTCTTTTCTAAATACAATCAAACATGCCCAAATTCCTCCCAAAGTAATAAGCAACCATTTCAAAATTTGAAACGTATACAACTTTCACCTTGTCTGATGGTTTCCTCAAAGGACTATCTGTTAAGGGGGGACTATGCAGGGCTGTATACTTACAGAATTAGTCCTCCCCAGTCATTTATTTGGCAGGAAAACCTGATCTGCTTTTATATAATTAGGTGATTAAAAGTGGTGTTTGATTGAACCCTAGCTATACAAAGTGATCTTGAGCTGATTGAAGGACACATTCAAATGCTTCTATTGACAGTGTTTGTGTTGAAGATAATATATCTTTACTCAAGGATGGGATAAACATTTCTATTTGAACAATTTCAACACCAATGATTAATTACTTACTCATTCCAGAGGCAGGTTTTATTAGTCCCTTTTGAGAATGAAAAAAAAAAAAAAATGATGGTACTTTAAATTATACACTCCTGAGGAAAAAAGTGAGTAAATTATCCACAATGATCATTTACGGTGAGAATAGAAACAAAAATTACCACACCTGATTCACTGTGATGTACAGAAAGAAGAGACTACATCACGGAACTATAATTTACCATCACTATCGACTCTGCAGAAGCCTGTGTCAAAAGATGAAACACACTGACCCCAAATGTAAGCAGAACTGTTTTGTAAAAGGATGTATTTGTTCCTTCCATCCATGACTCCCTAATAAGCAGATCATGCTTTTTTCCCTTCAATTTTTATTACTAATTTTAAAATATGCATGCTTCCCCCAATGTTGCAGATATAATTAAAGCCCTATTATGGTTGAGAATGCCCCAGAAGTAATGAGAAATAGCATCCCTACCCCATTGCCTTAGCAACTACATGCCTTTCCTGATTAATTACAGATGCCAATTCAAAACTCTACACTAGCTGAGCTGGGTTCTAATTTTACTCTATCACCAATCACTGTTCTGAATTTGAATAAATCACTGCACTTTCTTCCAAGCCTCAGTTTAGCTACCTGTACATTGAAGCAAATATATGTACCATGTGCCTTCCAAATTTAAAACCATCATATGCTAAAGTACTTCAGAATAAAGCAAAAGGACTTCCTAGAGGTTGCCTATAAACAATTTGTAAAGAGGAAATGACTTACTGAATCCCATGTATTTTAAATGATACCATTTTAAACAAGTTTTTAACCAAAGTAGAAAACAGAATTTCAGCACTCTGTTACCAGGCCTCAGGGACTCTTCTATTGACTCTTGGAGATGGTCTGATCCTGGCCATGGGCGATTTTAATTTATCCCCCATCATCACAGTTAGCTATCACGGAGACTCAGCCCTTGGTCAAATCAATCAGGCCTTGTACAGAATAAAACAACTCTGAAGAGGCAGCAAATGAAACTGGTTTAGAAGTCACATAAACTGAGCAAAAAAACAAATAAATAAAATACAGTAGGCTGTAAAAGCACGTAACTGCATCTCCTTCTACATAAAGTCAATCAATTAGCAGTAAATCGTTAAAACTTTACCATTTGGTTTGATCATTTTGCAGCTTCCAAAGCGTCCCCCTGCCACAGTCAGCTATGAACTGTGTTTCCACTAGAAACAGACCCTGGCAGTCCAGTGCTTTCATCCCCCTCTATTTTCTCCTCTCTCGCTCCAGCTAAGCTTTAATACCTGTGTAAAAGCAGACTCTACACTACTTGGCAACACACACAAGAAATAAAAATCCATATAACTAGGATTCTAACCGTAACCCCATTTGCCCACATGGTATCCCCATGATGCCCAAAGACACAAGCGTGTTTGCAGGCTGAAATGTAAATGGGATTATTTATTTGCTGAGCATGACAGGAGGAAAAATAAAATGCAGTGCTACAGTCTTCACAGTTAGAACTCAGTCAATTTATTGTCCACTGTCAGGGTGCTAATTTTGATCTATTCTTCCAACGTAAAACACACACAAACACACATACACAAAGACTGAATATGAAGCATACAACAAAATCTATTACACAGAAAGCAGGGAAGACATATAATGAAGCCTTTTTCTGTCTACAAGGTCATCCTTCTAATTCACGGAATTCATTTAATCCTGAGGTCCAATTCAATGTGTCCTCCTCTACAAATAAATCCATACAGGTTCCTAACAAGAGCCCTAAGACTGGGTTCAGAATGTATACGAGACAAGCAGCTGGGAAACTGGGGGGAGTGGTAAGCACCACAAAAGAAGCCATTTTCTGTTTTAAGTATCTTTTAGAGGACAATAAACTGCTTTACCCAAAAAATGAAACTCTAACTAAGCAAAAAATGAAACTAATAACATGCACTAGACGTTCATTTTCAAGGGCTTGGATCTGTAATTTACCAACCACTTCCTTCATTAGTGGCACCAACTTGTCATTAAAGACTTCTCCAGACTGTGCCGTCCATTGGAACTCATGATTCACGTGACTGGCAGAGTAACAATCATTCATCATTCAATCTATAGTAACTGCTCAGCAAGAAGGACCAAGGTCTGACTTCATCTTTGTATTACCTGTGACAGATTTTATGAGAAGTTCCAAGTATTTAAAAGTCCTGCTAACTAGGACTAGGGACATCTCAATTTTCACTGGAAAGTCAGTGAAAAAAAAACTGATGAACTAGGGACATCTCAATGTTCGCTGGAAAGTCAGGGAAATAAAACTGCTCCCAGAAAAACAAATATCATATATTAATACATATATATGGACCCTAGAAAACTGGTACTGATGAGCCTGTTTGCAGGAGAGGAATAGACACAGACATAGAGAATAAACTTGTGTACAAGTGGGAGAAGAAGGTGAGGCAAGCTGGGAGCTGCACTGAGATATATATACACGGCCACGTGTGAGACAGGCAGCTAGCGGAAGGTGCTATATAATACAGCAGCTCAGCCCAGGGCTCTGTGATGACCTAGAGGTGGGATGGGAGAAGTGGGGGGATCAGGAGGGGAGAAATATATGTATACGTGTAGCTGATTCACTTGGATGCCCAGCAGAAACACAACACAATTATCTTCCAGTTAAAAAAATAAGTCACACCTCACATCAAAAAAAAAATTATCATGGCTACTACCTTAAAATCTTGCTACAGTAAAAGGGAGGCAAAAAACAGTTTTCAAAACAGCAAAGAAAATGTAATTATCAACTAATAAAATGGTAGATATTCTAGGAAGTCTCAGTTCATCTTTCCATCTTATTAAAACATTTGATTTTTACACTAACAGAAAGACCAATGATATATGTACTACGTCTTGGTATGCAGGAGTTCGATTGTTAGAATGTTTGTGTTTGTGAAATGCTTTGTGCTACTACTACATACACCAGTTGAAGCATTAATCTGTGTCTCATTCTGTTCAGAGAAAGATTTATTACATGTTAAGTGGTTACTATCAGCTGAACTGTGATACCTAAGGATATGTGAGAGATTTTCAAGTGACCATTCAAACACACGCTTCTGTGGTTATCCACATTTCACTGATCATTCCTCCACCAGGCCAGAAGAAGTCATGCCAAACCGTTACATCATTTTGGGGCCCTAGCTTCCGCTCACATTTCTCTGAACCAACGGAGTCACTGCAGGGGCAGCTCTTTCAATCTCCAAGATTCCCTATGTTCTGTTGACCGCATCACGTGAAGACGCTACCTTTCCTGATATCGCAACACAATAATGCTGACTGTGGGGTGGGATTTCTAAAGCCTCAGCCAAATGTGGCTAATCCCAGTCAAAGCCCCACACATGCTACTTGCCATAGACTGCCTCATTTTTGCTTCCTACCACATCTCATTTTCTAAGGACCCTTCTTCAGGCAGGTAAACAGGACCATCTCAGATTTCAAGACATATGTAACATCCAGCCTATGGCTTTTGGCCTTTATTACAAACTTGAAATGGCCTTCCCAGGTGGCTCAGTGGTAAAGAACCTGCCTGCCAATGCAAAAGGCTTAAGAGAGTTGGGTTCAACCCCTGGGTCGGAAAGATGATCCCCTAGAGAAGGAAATGGCAACCCACTTCAGTATTCTTGCCTGGAGAATACCATGGACAGAGGAGCCTGGCGGGCTACAGCCCATGGGGTCGCAAAGAGTGGGACATGACTAAAGCAACTTAGCACATAAAACAATACATGCTGCAACTGACTTTTAAGGACTCTTTCAGTTTTCACACTAAGTTCTTGCTGGACATCTAGTCTTTATTCTTAATAAAATCAAAATGCATAGTAAATGTACACTTAATTATTGTGTACTTAGTATAACAGTTGGGTTCTTTAGCAACAATAACTCACCTAATTCTCATATCGATTCTGCAACAGGGGTATTATCATGCCCACTAAGCAGATAAAAAAACTGAGATGCAGAGAAGCTACATAATTTGTCCACACTCACACAACCTGCAACAAGTGTTAGCATATTGTGAAGCCTCAACTCTTAGTTGACACATGGTACGGCTTCCCTGGTGGCTTAGAGGGTAAAGCATCTGCCTGCAGCGCAGGAGACCTGGGTTCAATCCCTGAGGCGGAAGATCCCCTGGAGAAGGAAATGGCAACCCGCTCCAGTATTCTTGCCTGGAAAATCCAATGGACGGAGGAGCCTGGGAGGCTGCAGTCCATGGGGTTGCAAAGAGTCGGACACAACTAAGCGACTTCACTTTCCTTTGTTGCTTCTGCACTGAACAATTTTTTTATTAAGATATTATAATCCTTGTATCTGCTTTCAAAGGGAATTAGACATAAGGCTCCCCTGTTTAACATTCTGCCATACCTGATACTTGCAGAGTAAAGTACCAACTCCTTGATCTAGAATGTATACTCTTTCTCAGCTGCCTGCCCTTCCAGCTTCATCACGATGCACCCATCCCCAGCACATATTTTGCTGGTGGGGACTGACTGTACTCTAACTTTTCATGTTCCCTTATGTCTTTGTACACTTGCAGAGTCACATCCCAAAACATCCTCCTCCATTGTGTCCATCTGGCAGGTTCCCACTCATCTTTCATGACTCACTTCAAGCATCTCCTCTCTGGGCATTCATCCCTGGGGCCCCGCCAGCAGGCGGAACGGTCACCCCCACTCCTGCTTTCCCAGGCCCCCTCGTCACACGTCTAGTATGGCTATGAAAGTTTCACATTAAAACTGTTTGTGAGTCTCTCCAGCAGTGAGATCCTCAAGAACAACTATTTTCTTTGTCATTCCTTTAGCAGTACACATGCTTCAAAGAATAAGCAGAGACGGCATAAGTGGCATTATTGGAGTTGAACAACATCACCTACATATAAGCTTAGGAATTCCAGGACTTTGTGGATGGCAAGATTGAACAACCAGGAAGATGTTATTTACAGAAAGTCATGTCTATGTCTTAAGAGGAGTTTAGAAAAAAAAGTACCCAACATGGAACTCTCATTGTACAGCCCCTAGACCTGTTAGCGTAGGTTCCAAGTGTGAAAGGCATGATGCTTGTAGGACCCTATGAATAGTTCAGTGTGGCTGGAGTGGAAGGTGAAAGTGGCCAGAGGCAAGAGGAGGCAGAACTAGGTTCTGGAGGCCCATACGTGATAATACAGATTAAATTTTGCATGAATGGTTTCCTAACTTTCACGGTTCAAATGACACTTCCTCCGTCCAAGCACACTGTATTTTCCCATCTGGAAGAAGCCTCCCTCCCTCCTTTATCTGCTCTTCTGCATGGACACATGTTAATTGTCCAGAGAACTAGCCATCTACCTCTTCCTTTGTATAAGGCTTACCTTACCTGCTGAGCATAAACTCATTAAGGGCAAAGTCTAGATCCTTTTTCAGGCCACTTACAACCCAGAACATAGCCCAGAGCCTAATACATTGTGGTGTGAAGAATAACACATTCCCTAGGTTCTGAAATTACTTTATAGTAAGTTCAGTAGTGTCTATAAGCATGAAAACCAATATATGATTATATATCACTGCTAAATTTTAAGACAGATTTCAAATAAAATTTCTCTCCAGAATTCCCATTATTCTAGATCTTCATTTGGGCACAAAACTTTGAGCAACTAGCCATCTTGTTCTTGATGACACAGACATGAAGTCTCAACACAGTCTCTTGTCTAGGGTACGTTGTAAGGTTGTATTTGATTCACAATCACTTTCATCAGAAGCTTAGAAGAGATTTCAGATGCATCCTACTGAAAATGTTGGGGGAGAAAAGGGTTGTGTTATGGGTAAGGGTGATGTGCTTGTGGGACAAAGAGGAGATATAGTCTTCAGTAAGAAAAAATGTTTAAAGTCACATATTTGGTCATAAATCACAGCTTAAAATCTACCATTTTTCTAGAAGAAAAAAGAAAAATAGTAACACAACCACACACCCATACCACCCGGGACCAGGCAAAGCAACACTCACTCTCCCAGCACATGAGCAAAGGAAGCAACAGGGAAATTGATGTTCCTGAAGTTTCACTTACAGATCAAGGACAGTGTAAGGTGCATGCTAGATGTTAGCATTTTAATTTGAATCAGAGCTAGCATCATCATGCTGAAACATTTCACCGAAGGTATAACCTTCAAACATGTATCAGACAACTACAGTCATTCCAGAATCATGGCATCTACTACAAGGACACAGCCTCACAACAAAATAAAACAAATACTGCCTCTTGAGTGCGAATTGGTGCCTTGTATTCTAAAGTATGCTTTATACTGTGCAGGTTATTTTCTGGGAAAATTTCAAAATACAGAGACTTTGCCCTGGAATCTGCTATGAGAAGGAGCAGAAGATGGACATTTCTTCCTCACTTAATGTAATTAAATGGGTGAGAATGGGGGTCCGTGGACGAGCCCAAGGTATGCAGCCTTTGTGCTGAAACATTCATCCCAGATGCCACCTCCCTTGGAGTCACATGAACACTAGAGACTTGTAATGTAGGGGAAGGATTTCTCAGAGCCAGAAGGAAGAAGCAACCCCACTGCCACATTCACAAAATCACCCTGTGGTATTTCTTCCCCTCCAACCCCAATACAGGTAGGAGGGACAGGAGGCAGCTGTCATCAAGGACCATGAACATTTATACGGTACTTCAGAGTTTGAGTCCCTCCATATATGTTACTTTAATCTAAATCAAGGTGAACTGAGGTCCACGGGGGCCAGTTGACCAGAGTCATCATCAACCAGTGTAAGGTCCATACAGGCAACAGACATGCATACAAAGAAATCACCAGAGCCTCAAGTATTCAGATGAGAACAACGAAGACTTTCCTCCTAAGAATTCTTCATCCCATGATTAATTCAAACAGCGTAAGGTCATCCAGTTAAAACATCAAGATTTTCAATTTCTTTTACGGGCTCACAGTTCCTAAGTGCAATTCATAATCTAAAAAGCTCTGCAAATCGAAAGGTTTCTCACAACTAGACCTGAAGTAAAGTAAGGTTATAGTCATTATCTCACTGCATCAGAGTTACTCAGTGTTAGTCACTCAGCTGTGTCCGACTCTTTGCGACCTCATGGACTGTAGCCCGCCAGGCTCCTCTATCCATGGAATTCTCCAGGCAAGAATATTGGAGTAGGTAGCCATACCCTTCTCCAGGGGATCTCCCCAACCCAGGGATCAAACCTAAGTCTCCTACATTACAGGCAGATTCTTTACCATCTGAGGCACCAGGGAAGCCCATATTAGTTTTGTACCACTGCTATAATAAGTTACCACAAATGTAGTAGCTTAAAAAATTTATTGTCTTACAGTTCTGGAGTCCAAAGGTGCGAAAGTGGACTCACTGAGCCAAAACCAGAGTGTCAGCAGGATGGCGTTCCTGTCTGGAGGCTCCAGGTGACAATCTGTTTCCTTGCGTTTGCTGACTTCTAGAGGCCACCTGCATTTCTTCGCCCCAGCCCCTTGCTCCATTTTTGAAGGCAGCCAGGTAGCATCTTCTGTTTCCATCACCGCACCTCCTCCTCCCACCACAGCTGGGCAAGGTCCCCTGCTTTCAAGGACCCTTGTGATTACACAGGGCCCACACAGACCATCCAGCATCGTGGCCTTATCTCACAGTCCTTAAACCTTAATCACAAATTTCAAGTCCTCTTGGCCATGAAAGGTGATGTATTCACGGGTTCTGGGGATTAGAATGTGGATATTTTAGGAAGGGGGCATTATTCTGTCCACTACTCTCACTCATTCTGAATATTCAAGGATTTTCTTACAGAAATAGTCATATGTTACGTCAAGAGAAGCTGTCACAGGTCACACTGGGTTTGTTACATGATATATACACATATACATACACACACACATACACTCCTGTCTTTCTAAAACATGAGAAAGTGCAAATTCTGAAATATTTCTTGTCCCTAGGCTTTCAGATAAGTGGCTGTGACCCGTACTATGATGAATCTGTCCAGTTGGATCTCTCCCTCCTCATCAGGAACTCCTCTGTCCACCCCTTTCAAAGAAGGAATTGCTCTTCTAGTAGGTCAGATATAAAAACAATGACTGGAGTTTAATTATGAGTGAGCAGGGTCACCATGCTTTAAAGGCAACAAAACCAAGATCTAGTCCCACTCTCTTTCTCCTTCCTAGTTTTATATGGTTTTTAAGTTGAAATTAGGACCCCTCTTGGGACATGATCATTTCTTTCTCTTCCTGACTTCCTTCCCAAACTGCAGCTAGACCAGAACATATCAAGACTAAATACATATATATTTGGACTTAAGCCAGAGTATGTGCTCCAACTACTTCTTTCCAAAGAGCCCTGTATCAAGGGTAATTGGCCCCAGCTCAAGCAATTAATAAAGTGGTATTCTGATTACCATTTGGCTGCTATTGCCTGCATTTATCTTCCCTGGGGGCCCTGCACAGGGACAAAGGTAATTGACAGAACAGATTCAGGTATGTCTGGGATTCTAACATACTATCTAATCCCCACCTCAATTCTTAAAACATGCAATTAGCAAGCACAAATATCAGAAAATTTATTTAAACATTTATAAGATGCATTTCTGGCATACACACACACACACACACACACACACACACATATATATATTTCCCAAGTATGATACAGACATTTGCCCTATAGGGAATACACTGAACAGACATGACTAGCTAGTCAGTTAAAAAATAGGTAATGGCAGAATTTCTAATACAAGTTCCTGTGACATTATTGAGTTTATCTGCTGTAGGCAGAAAAGCCTTTGTGGTTATTGAGGCCATACATAGGAGACCTTCAAAAGAGTATTAGCATTAATTAACAGTGTAGAACTCAGGATAACTCTCAATTATGGTAACATAATTTAACTGGATTTTGTGTTGAGTGCAGCCTAACCATAACTTGTAAAGTTCACCATAAATAAGCAACTAAATACTCTGAAAAAAAATTTAAATTAATTAAGCACATCCCAACTTCCTCTAGGGCAAGGACCTTGTCTTATTCATTTGTGTGCCCCTGTTATCCTCATCACAGTACAGAAAGTAATTAATATATACCTAAAGCTTTCTCTTATAAATCAAGCTTACTTTATAGGGTAAATTAAAGCCACATCAAGTGTGCAAAGAACATAAAACAAGCACATGAGTCACATTATCCAACAAAAACAAAAACCTGCTTAGCAGAAGACATTTATGAAAACACTCCCAGACTCTCTACACATCTGCCATATAGCCTTTTCACTGGCAATGAATAGTAGTTTAATTTCTACATTTTCAAAAAGAACAGAAAAACCAGACATGTTGCTTATCCTCAGTTCTAAAGGTAGTTCTTATCACACACTGTGCTCAAACATAAAAACATCAAGAAGAGCTAGTGACTTCATTATTTTTCTCCTGAGGCTTGTGATGCAACTCATTTGTGATGTCTTGAAAACTAATTCTAATTTCTGAACATCTACTTACCGGTTTTCCTAAGCCATCCCAGGTGACGCTTGTTCAAATAGCAAATGCACATACCAAGGACCAAAAAAAAAAAAAAAAATCAATTCCAATTCCCAGAGAGCATGATATTGGTACAGGTCAGTGAACACCATCATTGTTTTATACTGAGATAAACTTGGGTCTGAAAACATTCTCAGAGGCAAAAGAATCCTATTAGTAACCCTACCTGACAAATTAAAAAGCAAATGTACTAAAACCTTAAGCTCCAAAGCATAAGACTAATGGCTCATTTATGAAAATAATATTCACGCCAATATAAAGGCTTGAAAACCTTACTTCTTAGTTTTCTCCAAGTGCCTAATGTCTACTAGTACGTGTCAGTCGCTCAGTCATGCCTGACTCTTTGTGACCCCGTGGACTGTAGCCCGCCAGGCTCCTCTGTCCATGGAATTCTCCAGGCGAGAATACTGGAGTGGGTACCCATTCCTTCCCCAGGGGATCTTCCCAACCCAAGGATTGAACCCAGGTCTCCAATTCAGTCACCCTTTAAATTTTTATGGGATGATAATTTATGTAGATAGCATTAAACAGATCCATGAAGTAAAAAGTGAGGTTATGGTCTTTTTTTGGTTTTCTAAATCATGTCATTTTGTATGTACCAAAATGTCATAGTTCTATAGAATCTTTTATATCTATAGTAATATACAATTTTTAGATTCCCTTAAATTTATGAGAAAAAAGTTCGATATGTACAACCCAGAACCATGCTTAAGGAGGGAAGTGAAGTGAAGTGAAGTTGCTCAGTCGTATCCAACTCTTTGTGACCCCATGGACTGTAGCCTACCAGGCTCCTCGACCCATGGAATTTTCCAGGCAAGAATATTGGAGTGGGCAGCCATTCCCTTCTCCAGGGGATCTTCCTGACTCAGGGATCGAACCTGGGTATCCTGCATTGCAGACAGATGCTTTACCATCTGAGTCTAACAATATTCACAAAAGACCAGAAGTGCAGACAAATTCATGAAGAATGGCTACGTTAGGTAACATTACCAGGGCCTCATCAGGGCATATTTTATTTGAGGCACTTTAATCTTGCCTAGTTCAGAAGATAACAAAAGAAAACTTCTATGGCAATGAAAGCCAAAATTTTAAATGTCTTTCTGTGTGTCTGAGGGTCAGGGGAACTCTCTGGGGGATAACCTAAAAGTAAACTGGGGAATCTCAGGTGGCTCAGTGGTACCGAATCGGCCTGCCAAAGCAGGAAACATGGGTTCAATCCCCAGGTTGGAAAGAGCCCATGGAGAAGGAAATGCAACCCACTCCAGTATTCTTGCCAGGAAAATCTCACGGACAGAGGAGCCTGGCAGGCCATACTCCATGGTGTCACAAAAAGTAGACACAATAGAGCACACACACGCTGAAAGTAAACTACAATACTAGCTCAAAGTTTACCTGAGCATCAGCTAAAGCACGTCCCAGTCCTCAACCTCAGCCCCACTCTCTTAAACAGATACACTGCCAAATGGAAGTGCTGAGATTAGGTTCCAGGTGAGCAATTAATGAAAGAAGAGACACCATGCCTTCTGCCCTCATCTAATTATGGATAATGTCCACAGAAGATTCATTCTGAGTTAAAAGTTTAAAAGGAAGCTAGGATGCCAGAAATTCACTGTGCTAAATGCAGATTTAAACAGCAGTCTCACAGCTAGAACTCTACTAACTGATGCTTTTACCTATAGAACAATCATAACTATTTATATACTAACAATCTTGAGGCAGTTTAAGGTTTTTATAGAGTTGCTGCATAACAAATTACTCCAAAACTTGGCCATTTCAAACATTTAATAATTCATGCAGTTCCTATGGGTTATGAATTCAGAAGCAGCCTAGCTAGGTGGTTCTGGTTTGTGATCCCTCAAAAGGATACAATCAGTATGTTACCGAGGACGGCAGTCATCTGAAGACTTTTACCGGGGCTAAACACCCTCTTCCAAGGCTGATGATGCTCCATGTGGTTGGTAAAGCAGTGCTGGCTGGCAGCAGAAGGCCTCCCTGCCTCGCCACAGGAATCTCTATGGCCGGCTTGAACATCCTCACAACATGGGAGCCAGCTGCTCCCAGAACGAGTCATCCCAGAGAGCAAGGCACAAGGGGCAATGTCTTTTACGACTTAGCCACACCCATCACATCCACCATATTTCACTGGTCACAGAAAAACACCCTGTACATGTGGGGAAGTAACAAGAGAATGAATAGCAAAAAGGCAAGAATCACTGGGGACCATCTTGGAAGCTGGCTTTGACTATTTTAAAATAAGCTTCCAAATGAAAGACAATGCTCAGTACAGTTTTAGAACTATTAGAGCTCAATTTCTTTTAAAAAAATTTTTCTTCGCCACTCCGCATGGCTTGTAAGATGTTAGGTTCCCCGACCAGGGAGACTAAACATGGGCCCTTGGCAGTGAAAGCACAGAGACTTATCCACTGGACCACCAGAGAATTTCATCTTAAATATGGTAATATGGGATCAATCCTACTGGATAACATCTTTTGAGTGCATGCTTAGTAGTGTATGACTCTTTGTGACCCCATGGACTGTAGCCTGCCAGACTCCTCTGTCCATGGAATTTTCCAGGCTAGAATACTGGAGTGGGTTGCCATTTCCTCCTCCTGGGGATCTTCCCAACCCAGGGATCGAACCGCATCTCCTGCATCTTCTGCATTGGCAGGTGGATTTCTTACCACCATGCCATGTGGGAAGCCCTAACTTCTTCGAGGGAGACATTTAATAAGTGTCTGTTGAACCAAACTAATCCCAACACATTGCTCATGTATCATTTTGTTCACCTGCCATTAAATTCTCAGTGTTATAATAATCCTATCACTTTAGTATCAATATTCCTGACAATAGTGTCAATATTATTTAAAGGCAGATATTCTGGATTCTCAAAACCAGAGGGAATCAGAATTTCCGTGGTCTGAGAATCGCAGAACTAGGAAGGATCTTAAGAGGTTGTTACCTAATTTGTTGCAGTTGAACGATGAGTCCTTGGAAACCCATTGTACTGTCTTTTCTACTTTGGTTTTTAATTTTTTTCATTATGGAAAGTTTTGAAAAAAAAAGAGGTATACTAACCCAATATATTCACTTTGCAGATGAGAACAACCTTTCAATATGTAAAGAAATTGACCTAGTCAATGCAGCTCTTTATACCGGAGCTCACAAAGGAAAAAAAGAAGGATGAAACAAATCTTTAAACAACATTTTCTCATCAATGAGACTTCAAGCGACTTCATACAAAAAAATTATTCAGCAACCTTCTTTAGTAAAAGTTTGGAGCTTTATGATTATATTAGGGTAATAAGAGGCAGGTGTGGCTTGTGAGTAAACAGCTCTGTAAACTGAAGCATAACATAAGTCTTACGTTTGTCAGCTTTCTAAGCTGATGTAGTTTAGTACTACTGGAGCTAATCCTGATCGCGAGTTTCAATTTGTGAATTTTTTAAAAATCCCATGGCTAATGTTGATACTGAATATAAAATAAGCTTTTCTGGAAATAAGGAGAATTAAACCCTCCCAAATAAATGTATTCTTATCACCCAGGCACCTGGTCATTATTTTCAGCTTGAAATTGCCGGGAAAAGCTAAAGTGGAAGGTTAGGGTGGGGTGGGGGGAGCAAGAAAAGGGCACAGCTCTTCTATGGACAAATATTATAAAGCACATTCAGACTCAGAAGGAAAAATCTCAACAGAAAAAGAACTGGACTTCTGATAATGTTGCTGTTGTCAAAATGGAACAATAATAATGAATGAATGTGTGCTACATGCCAGAAGCCGTCCTCAATATTATTAGCAACACCCTCTTCCAGTTAGTCTTTACAAAAAATCCTTCAACAATTGTTTTACAGAGAAGGAAACTAAGACTCAGATTAGGAAAAGTACCAAAAGTAACCTAAATAGTAAGTGCCAGAGCTGGGATTCAAATCCCAATGCAGTCTACTCAAGAAGCTACATCTCCAAGCGCTGTGCAATACTGCCTTAAAATTTAGCAATATAATCAGACAGCCATGGTGTCTGATTCCATCTTAATAAGGTGGCCTAAGATGGAGTTCAGTAACATAAATGTTTCTTTTGATTGGGGAAAAAAACTAATGGTATGATTTTGTGGTCATGCTTGTAACGGTAACACAAGCACGTAAAAGGAACCATTTCTTCCTCAACGCTACGCCTTCAAACCTACCAAAAGCCACCAAGTAAGACTGGAGATTTCAACGGTGCTTCCCAGTAGAAAAAAAAAATGAAAGCTGGACATGAGTTCTGCATATATCTACAAAGAAAGATTTTAAAATATAGAAACTTTTTTTTTCAAATCTTCTTGACTATATCTGAACTGTTCTCTATTACTCATCAAAAACGCTGACTTTCCAGTCTTCTCTCTAGAAAACTCTGGCCCTATGTTGCTGGTAGTGTTTCCAGGCCTTCATATCTCCAGGTCCCTGTTAACCAAAGAAGCACAACCAGCAACGGTCCCAACTGCCACGGCTCTCATGAAAATGTTGCACAGATTAACAAAAAGAGGAGCACTGTACAAACATTGTATAATGAACAAGCAGCTTTTAAATTCTTACAGGGACCAAGCTAATTTTAAAAATTATAATATTTGGAAAAATACAATAGTAAACAGATATAATTATAAAGACCTGGAGCTTAAAAAGAAAAAAAAAAAGACCATTAAGTTACATAACCAACTTGAGCAATGCACTGAATTCAGAATCTATGTTACTGCAGTACTTGTCTTGAGACTTCATCTGGGCCAGAGAAGGATGACCTGTGGAAACTCCACCACCTGAGGCACATATCACATATTACTGTTGACAGCCAGACTTGGGAGGAAAAAATGTCTCTGCAGAAAGCTCAGGGGATTTTTCATACCCTGAGGTCCACTTAACCTAATAGAAAATTACTTTTTTGTTACAAAATGGAGGAGGGAAAGAGGAGATCTTAAATGGTTAAAAAAAAGAAGAAGAAATTTATTCCTCACTTGAATTCACGTAACTAAAAAGGGTGAAACCTGCTGGGATTATTCAGCATATTCAATTATATGATTACTCACTGAGCACTGACTACCCATACCCACAGAACAGAGAGATGTATTTGCCTTTTCCTGAATAGAAGGAAATATTCAGCACCATTATACATATCTCAATGGTATAAGGAAATACTTCCTTTCCTGAGACAGAAATCTTGTCTGTTGCCTCTGAGCATGTGCGTATTTTAGCATCCACCACTTCTACACATGTACACTTGTATGTATATGATTATGTCATATTCACATATATTTGAGAATTCAAAAAACAAGAAAAAGATCACTATGCCCATTTTTCTTCTGGAAGAAGAACAAAGCTAAGTGACATCTGTGAACAAGGAAGCCACTCCAAGAAGCACTCTGTGATGCAGTCAGAAGGGAGAATATAACACCTTGGCCTCTTGGCTCCTATTTACAAACACACCTCCCCGACTCAACATTTTAAAGTTGACAATGTCTCTCAGGTTTGATTGGGTGCTATTCTCACCCTAATTATCCTAGCTATGCACAAAGCTATGCACTTCTTTATAAACACTTTTAAATTTAAAAATATAACTCACTTGTTTTCTGAGAATTTTAGAACATTCAAGTGAATGAGGAGCTAAGGGGAATTGCAAAGGGGGGAACTATTATTCTGACTAAAGTCAAAAACGTAACGCCAGTCCAAACCAAGGAGGCAGCACACTCTTCCTATCAAGTTCCTGAATGATGACAAAGTGTGGATATGGGTCCACACTTCAGCTTCCACCCAGGAAAACCATTTCCTGTTGCCATGGGTTACAAGGATGAGTCACTTGCAGCCCTCCAGACAACTTGAGAGATGTCTTATACCAATGTCAGAATTAACTAAATATATTCCTGGTAATTAGTAGTGCTCAGCAATACAGTCTGCCAAAATAGCAGATCAAAAATACCTATTAATCCCTTGAGATGAAAATGGGGACTTGAGATAAGTAAACGTGAGGGATATTTTTCCTATTTTAAAACAGATAACATCCCCAACCTTTCATTAAGTGATCCATATAAACATGCAATCACAAGGAGGAGAAAACAGTTTTAGGATCAATGTACTATAAATAAGAGAGTAATTTATGTCTTGTCACTAACATACCTTTTAACCTCAAATCACACAGGCTCAGTCAGAACAGGCTTTATAGTAAATCCTTTACACACACACACACACACACACACACACACGAGCAATCACATCAAAACATTCAATGTCCAGGAGGACATGCCATCTCTTAAACTAAGAACAACAACAACAAAAATGAACATTTTATTGTATGTACAATTAATTGCACATTCAAGTTTCAAGCAGCGTGCTAGGAGAATCTTGTAAAATGTGTCAGGAGCAACCCACCCAACCCAAAGAATGCCAAAAATCAGAAGTCAGGTGCAAACAATCACATAGGACCATTACTATTATCAGCATTCACTAGAAGAAGAAAACGTCGTAGGGAAAAAAACGTGCTTTTCAGATATCACTGGCAAGGAGATCTAAGTCTTTTGTAAATATTCATCTAAACTGCATAAATACGACCCCAGGTCCGAAAAGTATTAGGTACAGATTTAAGCAGAGGAAAATCCATTTAAAACAGCTGCAGCTTCTTAATTGGCTAAAAACAAAGACACTGTGAGGTGGCATGGTAATATTTATCTTTGCTTGGTTTCGGTATAGTTTCCATTGTACCAGTAGTTTCTCTTCTTCCTGATTCATTCTCTGCTCCAAGATCCTTTATTCTATATTAAAAGTTGAATTTAAAAACATGTGTGCAGACAAAGGCAAAGGAGGCAAGGGGGGCTCTCTAAAAACTGAGACCTTTTTCGGTATAAACTATGAACGCCACTGAAACAGTGGAGGAAAATCATTGCTTAACATTGTTTTCACCCCTGACATATTCTGACCTCAGGAAAACTTGAGAGCATCACACGTAGATCTTTTTGAGAAACAAAGGAAATCCATATAAATCCTATTTCTGGTAAAAATTGAAGTCATCCTCTTTTTCTTTGTTTTCACATGATACAGACATCTTAAGTTTCAAAGAAAAATAAAACCATGGGGAAAATCACTTCAACATAAACAAGGCTGAATGGGTTCTATACTACATAGGGGCTCTGTTTTCAAGTAAGTTTTAACTTATACCTACCTAGCATGGTTATACACATGCTAAGAACCAAAAGCAAAAGTCTCATTTTACTGTATTTTCATGTCTTCAGAACTGAAGTCTGAATCTAGTTATGTATTTTACAGTAGAGTTGCTATGCCTTTTCTATTCTTTGGCAGGTTTCAATGTCCTGGCCCCCTACTTTCTTACCCAGCCTGGAGTTTTGGAAGCAAGGCTCTGAACCTTAGTTATGCTCTATCTACTCATTGTGGGGACGAAGAAGCGCAAAACCGAATGAGGTTTAAAGAGATAATTAAGGTAATAGAAGTTGCATGTTCCTAATCAACTGGGAGAAGAAAAACACACACCTGTCTCTCGGTTCTCCTAAAATTAAATATCAAAGAGGGGAAAGGGAGTATCAGTCTGAGAGGGAAGTTCCTCTAGAATAAAACTAGGGTTTTTTTTTTTTAAAGATAGATTTCTTTACACCCTTGGCTTATGTGGATTTAAAACATAAGCAGTCCTTACAATACACGTCCTCCTGCGAGCACCGAAGCGAGCTGCAGAACTCTGATTCTGACATACAGACGCCCAGCTCAGAACGCATTTCTGCAGAATCCAGGGAGATCAATAGACTCAGGAAACAAATATGTTGATGGATGAAGACGAGTCGGAAAACGACCAGTTTGAGGTGGCCACGCTGCAGGTTTCACCGCTCTTCCCATGTTGGCAAAACCAAAGGTTACAAACCATCCCCCTTTCTTTTAAGAGGGAAAGGAGACAGGGAAACGAGAGGAGGGGGAAAAAAGAGATAAGGAAGGGAAGATAATGGAGCCAGCGATGAGAAAAGGAAGAAAGAAACGGCAAGGGGGGAAGAGAAAGAGAGAAACCCGGAGAGGGGCGGGGGAGTAAGGAGGAGAGATATGATGCATGGACGCTCGCCAGCCACCCAGCCGAGCGCTCCATCGCCCCCCAAGCCTGCGTCCCTCGCTCGCCCGTCTGGAGACGCGGGGCTCCCCGGGACCGCCGCCCTGGGGCTGACAGCCCTCCCCGCGACCCCTGCCCGGCGCACCCAGCGCCCAAATGCCCAAAGTAGCCCGCCGGAGCCCAGCCACCCGAGCCCGCCACTCCCTGGACCGCACTGGCCGCCCACCCCCGCCCCTACTTCTCCCCGCGCCCCCATCACTAGTCTCAGGGAAAAAGCCAGCGAGAGCGCAGAGATGGAGAAATCAAAAAGAGGAGGGGAGGGGGCGACCAACAAAAAATTAGACACATATATATACGATTATAATATAATATATATATTTAAATAACGTGCTCGTGGGTCCTGGGGGAGCAGCAGGGGAGGAGACCCGTGGAAGGCACCTGGGAAGGAGCACGCTGTTGCAAATACCCCGGGCTGCGTGGGGCTGGGCGATTGTCCACAAAAGGAAGTTTAGAGCGAGCGCAGCCGTTTGCCAGGGGAGAGGACGAGATCCGAGCGTTACCTGACTGAGGTCAAGCCGGCGGGCCGCGGAGATCCTCAGGTTTGCGATCCTGAGCCACTTGATCAGGTTACTATGGAAATCGTTTTAAGGAGGAGGGCGGAGGGGAAAGCCAGCAGCCAGGCACATCCTCGTCACCCCCGAAGGGAGCCGCTGGGGCCGCCGGGCGCGGGAGCGGGACCGGGCGCGGCGCCTCTGCCGGCCCGGCTCGCTCTTTCTTCGCTCCTCGGCCGGGCCGCGCCTCCCCGCCCCGCGCCGCCGCCGCCGCCGCCGCCGCCGCCGAGCAGCCCGCGGGCTGAGCGAGCCCTCCGCGGCGCGCAGCCGGGAGCGGGAGCGGGAGCGCGAGCGAGCCGCCGCCTGCCGGCCTGGGCGCCGGGCGGCGCTGTCTCCCGGCCGCGCAGCTGGAATTTAAAGAGACAGGCGCGGCGCGAGGTCGGGGCCGCGGCCCGGGAGAGCGGCACGCTGGGCGCCCGCCGCCTGCGCCCCCGCCCAGCGGCCCGAGCCAGCCCTGCGAGGAAAGTTTTCTGCGGGGACGACGCGGGGAGCGCCTGAAACCGGCCCCGGCCTCCTCTCCCGAATGCGCAACGCAGGCTGCAAGCAGAGTAAGAGGGATTTTTTTTTCCCCTCCCTGGGAGACTAGCGGGGAAATGATTTGTATGCTCAACAAGTCATGCACCTATTTTCAGCCGCGCTCGTTTCCGTCCTTGTGCAGCGACTTTTTTCAATGAAAGCACCGAGAGACAAATGGAGGGCGTCACTCCTCGTTTTATGTCAGACTCTAAGCAGACACGCATGGGTTTGGAAGGAAGGTGGTGGCGGGAAGATATAGCTGTCAAATATCTTGAAAAAAATAATTTTTATTTTTCTCCTCCTCTCAGCTAGCGAAGCATCTCCTTTTCCCTTCCCTCCCAGCCGTGGAGAATACGCATGAGGGTAGAATCCAACCTCTGGTCCAGCATGATCCGACAAATTGCATTCCTGCCGGCACCTTTTCCCTACAGCGATGGATGTGTCTATCAGAAAGAAACATCTAGTCTGGCTGGCCCTCTTCAATGCCTAGCGGAAAACCAGTTTTCAATGGGCAGTTCTGTCACTGCTATTGTAAATAAAGCTCAGATTTGTGCTATTCCCAACATACAGCCCAGGCAGAATGTGTTTATAAATTACATGATTTAATGCCATCATGGATGTACGAGTACCAGAGAAATTATGATCCAATTTATTTTACTATTCTAACCACTACATTTCACTGCTTTGTATATAGTAAACAGCCATTGTGGTACAGTTCCACAATGGGGGTAAAAAACAAGGAGACCCTCCCTGTGGTCTTGTCCAAATCAATCAAGCAGATTTCACAGAGTTACTCTTGCAAAGGGTAGCAGCTAGTCCATAAACAGGGAGGGCATTCTATTGGGTTGGTAGAATGTATTGTCCGAAGGAATGAATCTAGTCAGTCTAGATTATCAACACCTTGTGGGCAGGAGACATGGATACTTCTCTTAGACCGTATACATTCTCAGGAGCCCAGCACTGAGTAAGGATGCTACATTCTAACTCAAGGGTCTTAAATTTCTTCCCTGTCTCTCCCTATGGACTGACCTCCAGTACTGACACCTGTTCCATGCATCCATCATGCTCTCTTTTACCCTGCTTCCAGAGTGAGCCTGCAATAAACAATAGTCTTATCTAAATCCTCCCATAGTTCCCCATTTCCTTCAGGGAAATAACCAATTTTTTTACTGTGGCATAGTATAGGGTTTCTCAAACTTTATCATGCATCAAAATGATAACCAGATAACCAAAATTAAACAAAGACTTCTAGACCCTGTATTCCTGTTCAACTTTTCCTCTTTAATGGATCAAGGGTGGGGCAGCAGAATTTGTAGTCCTGACAAGATCCCAGCTGATGCTGTGGATCTGGGACCCATCCTTTTAAAACCATCTTTTATGATGTAGCACCTGCCTACTCCTGCTGCTTCATCCTTTACACCTACCCTGCATTTGCTAAGCCAGTCAAACTTACTGATGCCATGCTTTCTCAAACATCTGCTGGTTTCTGCCAGGAATTCTTCCCCCACTTTCCCCACATCCGCCATCACCGCATCTGATAACTTGCTCAACCAGAAAACTCAAGTCGTTCAGGATGCCTCCCTGAACACTCGTGGGTCCCACACCTGAGTTTACACCACCCCTTGTGCTGCCACTGTGCCCGCTTTTCACACCTTAGGTATAACAACTGCATGTTTGTCTGCTTCCTCACTAGACTGGCTGTGCTAAGGGCAGGGACTATAGCTTACTTATTCCCACATCCCCAAGTACTTAGCACATTGGCCAAGATATTGCAACTCAATAAATGTGGAGGCGGGTGAGGAGAGAGAAGGAGAGGAAGATGGACACCGTTTTTCACTGTGATGATGGTAAAGACAAAGGATCGAGTGACATAATAGAAGCAGTAATTCCCTGGTGGCTCAGTTGGTAAAGAATCTGCCTGCAATGCAAGAGACCTGGGTTTGATCCCTGGGTCAGGAAGATCCCCTGGAGAAGGGAATGGCAACCCACTCCAGTATTCCTTCCTGGAGAATTCCGTGGACAGAGGAGCCTCGTGACCTACTGTCCGTGCGGTCTCAAGAGTCGGACACAACTGAGTGACTAATGCACACAATAATATTAGAAAGGGCCGGGGGTGGGGGGGGCAGAATATTTCTGAACTTCTAGCATGTATCAGATGCTGGGTTAAATGCTTTGCATGTTTGCTATGATAAACAATGTTTGTATCTCCCCAAAATTCATATGTTGAAAGCTAATCTCCAGTGTGATGGTATCTGAAGGTGGGGACTTTGGGGAGGGCGTTAGGTCACGAGGATAGTGTCTCAGAAGTGGAATTTATGTCTGTGTGAGATTCCAGAGGGTTCCCTCACCTCTTTCTCCACAGGAGGACACAGTGAGAAGATGGTCATCTGTGAACTAGGAAGCTTGTCCCCACCCAACACCGAATCTGGCTTCTTGATCATGGACTCACCAGCCTCCAAAACTGTGAGACATGAACATTTGTCATTCAAGCAACCTAGTCTCGGATATTCTTGTTAGAGCAGCCAGACACTCTTACCTCTCCTATTCCTCAAAGCAACCCTGCAAGACAAACATTACCTGAAGGCTCAGGCGAGGAAAAGTGAAGTCGCTTGCTTAACATCACGCAGCTGTTTGGTGGCTCTTGTGGATCGAGGGGAGGGAGCTCCCGCTTCACTGCCAGCACCACAGAGACTGCTTACCACAGGTATGCATGCGCTTAATTTATATATAAATGTCTATATCTAAATATCTAAATAGTCATGAGTTCTTGTTACTTTGAGTGCCGCTTGATCTCTCACTCCCCTTCCTGTCAGAAGGGAATCTGCCTCAAGGGCTGAGGCCTCAAAGGCTTTACTGATCCTTCCATGACTCAAGGCTTCTCTGACTGCTGGATGTCATTTCTATGGGGCCGTACTCAACCTGTGTGTCGTGTCCTTCATGTTATATAAAGTTGTAAGCAACCAACCAAACCAGACAGGTAAACATCCATTATGGTGACAGGGCCAGAGTTCTTTACTTGCGGTTCTTTCCACTGTACTACATCGTATAATACTATAATGGAGGTCAACACTAACTAGCAAGAAAATATGTGAATATTAAAAGTAAGGTAGAAAAAAAAAGTAAGGTAGATAAAATTATTTATGCTCCCTTTTTTATATTTAACAGAAGTGAGTTTTTTTAAAAAGATTTTATAGACATCTGCAGTAAGGCTTCAATGAAAAGTTCAGCTAATGTGTTATAAATAAACCAACTCTCAGAGCTCATAAAATGAGTGTAAAATGGGGAACCGTACAATGACAGAATAAATTAGTACCTCTCTTTAGGAATGTTCATTTGCCATGAATGTTGTGTCCTTTATGTAGGATTATGCTAAAATCATGACATTCTTACAGCTAGAAGGTATCTTTAGGGCAGTAGTTCACAGGTTAGCTGCATAGTAGAGTCACTTGTGGAGAATTCAAATAGCTCAGTGCCCACCCTGCACCTGGAAGCAGTTGTATCAGAACCTCCAGGACTGGTATCCAGGCGTTAATGACGCTAAAGCCCACCAGGTGATTCTAATGGACAAGCAGGATTGAGGACCGCGTCTGAGATGATCTGCAGCAGACTCCGGTTGTGGCCACCCCTTTAGAATCACCTGGGAAGTGTTAAAGGCCACCAGGCCCAGACCCACCTGTAGAGATTCTGATTTGGTTTAGCTGGGGCCCAGTCCTTCCTGCAGCTAAAAGCAACCCCAGGGGATTCTAATGTTGTGCTCTGTTTGAGGATTATGGTCTTATACCAACAGCTCTCAAGACAGAGTCCTCAGAACAGCACCAGAGGCATCACCTGGGAACCTGCTGGACATGCAGACTCTCACTCCCATCCCAGATCTGTCGAGTCGGAAGTGCTCCTGGTGGGATCCAGAACATGGTCTTTCCACAAGTCCTCCTGGTTACTCTGATGTGCACTAAAGTGCGGGAACCACTGCCTTACAACTTGGGCTTCCCAGCTGGCTCAGGGGTAAAGAACCCACCTGCCAATGCAGGAGATGTGGGTTCGATCCCTGAGTTGGGAAGATCGCCTGAAGAAGAAAATGGCAACCCACTCCAGTATTCTTGCCTAGAGAATTCCAGAGATAGTGGAGCCTGACAGGCTACAGTCCATAGGGGTCACAAAGAGTTGAAAGACAGTGGAGCACGCATGTGTGCACCAACATGCCTTACAACATGGTATTAAATGGCATCACTCTCCTTTGGCATTAAGAACTTGGTGTTACCTTCGGTAATCATCTATTGAATCCCTACCATGGTGGTTCTAACAAGCTTCCAGATCATACTGATGTTGCAGGATCAGGGATCACAGTTTGAGAACCACTGTCCTACTATGTCCCCAGCCCTGTAACTAAGCATTAATAATCCTGAGATTTGTTTTCAAAAGGAACCTGTCCCAAAATAAAACCAATGTGTTTGGCTCCATCAAGCTTATTATGAGTATTCTTGTACCTTATTCCCTGAGAATCAATTTTAAAAAGTAAGGAAGATCATGCTAATACATACTTTTTAACCTATGTTGAATTACCAGGGCAGAAAAAAACCTTTGGTATTCAGCACTAAAAGCTGTGGGCACCATGGTAATGAATGTGATTGGGAAAAGTTCCTATATTGGATTGCAGGAAAACCTCAGGGGAAAAAAAAGGAAAGAAAGAAAAGACAGTCCCTCTCTTCTCAAACCAAAGCACCAGGTCCAGGGCATAAGAAAACTGCTGGTGAAAATTTTGCCCTCTGGCTACACATATGAGCCGATTTGCCTTCCCAAAGAGGCTACTCTTCTTTGTGTAATTGCTTAAAGAAGGAAGAAAAACCTGTTCATTCTCTAAAAGCAAAAAAAAAAAAAAACTTCTCAGTGCCTTGGTGTAAATGTAACTGTATAAACTTGGTCCATCCTGAGCCACAGACGTTAAAAGAACCCCCATTCCCACAGCCTGGGCTGCTTTCCAGGGAAAAGCATAGAAGTGCAGTCACTGAAAGCAAAGACTGTGTCACTAATCTTTGCCTCTGGTCAGGCAGCCAGAGAAAACCCCCAACCAGAGCACTCAAAAGAAGACACCCCGGACCATGAAATCTCCTTTCATCCTTTTAGCTGCTTGAATTGATTTCAGGCTACTAACCTGGATCCTTCAGGGAGGATCTTTGGGGGATAAGCTTTTTATTTTTTTATTTTTTTAATAGTATGAGACCCTGCCTCTACTTGGCAATTGCTTTTGAAAATTTCCGAAATAGACCGCTAAACTGCATTTTCTTTCTGAGACTACTTTAGGATCAATGGCATTTCTCTGCTTTAACAGATGAGAGCTCCAGGGAGAAGATCCTAAAAGAGCTCCAAGATGCCTGCCGAAACCTCGGGTGCTGAATTGCTGACAAGAGAAAAGCCTTTCTAAGAGTGAGCCACCAGCCTGTGTTTGCCTGTGCGATTTCAAATAGCCACATTGTTAATTACTACATCCGCCACTGAACCGATTTCTCTCCAAAGGTCTTAAAGTTTGAATGAAGTCTCCTCCTATCAAGGCTGGAGGAAATAATAGTCTCCACCACACAGCAAAATGTCACCTAGATTTCTTTTTTTTTTAAGGCATATATACTTAAATAAGCAATGCAGCTCTGAGAAACGTAACTAAGTTGCTTAGATGAACAGCAGGAAGTGGCCTTTAGAAATATCATTTGGGAGGGAGGGAAATGTAAGGGAACAAAAAGCAGATAAAGATGATGAAAAGAAAGGGCATGTAAGAATAGCTGGGAAGGGAGTTGCTGTGAATGGCAAGACAGCCTTCACTGGGAGAGTGTCAGTTTCAGAGAAACAGCTGGGGCGTTTCATTAGGGAGTAGATCTCTTTGGGAAAAATAATAAAAAGCTAAATTTTCAAATCAGAGGACTGTTAAAAATAGATTACTACCTGAATTTGAAAGTAGCTGTGAGGTTACATAAGAGAATATCCCTGTTCTAGGAGATTTCAGCTGAAGTGACACTGAAACAGCTATAAAAATAATAATAATAAGTGCTTATATAAGAATTAAAATGTTCCTTATTCTTATATAAGAATATGAATGTCTTTCTTATCTTTATATAAGAATAAGAATATGATCATTTAGGAGGATAGGATTAATATATACATACTACTATATATAAAATAGATAATCAGCAAGGACCTACAGTATAGCCCAGGGAATTATACTCAATATTTTATAATACCCTACAAGGGAAGACTCTGAAAAGGAATATATATATATATAATTTATATATATAATTTATATATATACATATATCTGAGTCACCATGCCATACATCTGAAATTAGCACAATATTTTAAATCAACTACAACAATACTTCAACTTAAAAAAATTTTAAGACTTATGTTTTATATACAGAGAAAGAATACAAATGTGATGAACATTAATGAAAGATGTATGTAGGTGAATCTAAGTAATTTGTAATAGACGTATAACTTCTCTGCAGAGTTGCAACTTTTTCAAAACAAAAAGTGTAATTAAAAAAGAAGAGATTAATAAAATTTCTGCAAAGTAAGTGACTCAAAGGAACAATACAAAAAGAGTTTAAAATGAGGATGCTGAAAATAGATTCTTAGTCTCTTCTAAACACCATTAACAAGAGATTGGCAACGTGTTCCCCTCTTGTAGGACTATTATTGTCATTAGAGATGAGGCAAACACATTTTAGCACATCATATCTTGCAAGCAATCAGAACACTAGTCTGCACCATGGTGACCTTTGAATATTCTGCAAATTGATTTCTAAGCCATTCCTGTTCCCTCTTGTTTATAGCCTTGGTTACCTAGAAGACAATGAGCAAGCCTGGCCAGCTGTGAGGCCTGCATTTCCCTGCTCATCAGCACTCAATCACATTTCTCTCTCTCCCAGAGGCCTCATGACAACCCTTATGGTTGGTCAGGAGAGCTGCCGCCCTGAGAACCTTCTGTATGGTCAGATTTAAGAGCTACAAGCAGTTGAGTGAGCCCCTCAGAGGTACCCACTACAACACCAGGACCAGTAAATTTATACTTTTCTGTATTCCAAACTAAGAGTAGAATTCTAAACCTCGCTTCCCAGGTGGCGCTAGTGGTAAAGAACCTGCCTGCCAATGTAGGAGATATAAGAGACCTGGGTTTGATCCCTGGGTCAGGAAGATCTTCTGGAGAAGGAAATGGCAACCCACTCCAGTTTTCTTGCCTGGAAAATCCCATGTACAAAGGAGCCTGGTGGGTTATAGTCCATAGGGTCTCAAAGAGTTGGACACAACTGAAGCAACTTAGCAGACAATGTAAAGTGAACATCACCCTTGAAGCCATGACATGTCCAGACTATTCATATATTTTCCTGTCATTAAATCATCTTTACCTGTTGTTTTCACGAACTTTTAACCCATAAAAATGTCCTTCCATATGCTAAATCTTCATGGATGCTGACCCCAGTAACCCATGCTAAGGTTTCCTTAAAAATTCTTACAAAAAAGTAATCCCAAACCCTGAATCACACCCAGATCATTAAATATGAAGTCAGCGCCTATCTTAAGTTTTATGACTTAGAATTCCCCAGAAGACACATATTCCTACAAATAACCAACTAAAATGGGATCAAAATAAGCCAGGTATATTCAGTTTCTTCAAAGCACCTGCCCTGTTTCTGTTAGAACAATCCTAATTTTCTAAGTAATGAGGAGAGGGAAAGATTTTGATTTCCAGTATTTGGTCCACCATGACTTGCATAGATTCTTTAATTTTAGGGGGAAACAAGCAAAAATGGAAGACTAGTTAGTGTGAAAATAAAATGGAACAGAGAGTGATTTTTTCCTACATGCCAGAGGGTATAAAGAAAAGATAAAGTTAGGAAAACTTAATCATTTCTGGCCACACACTGACAACACATATAAAAATTCAAGATGTGTTTGCTAGGAGAACACAAGGAGGATGTTATTCTTTTCTTTCAGAAATAAAGAATCAGGTAAGGAAATTTCTATTTGAGTAGCTCAATATATCGGGAGAAGAATTAAACATTCAATTGTCCTCATCAGTAAATACAAAACCACACTTCTACAGAACACTCAATAAAGTTAAAATAAGTCATAAATAGAAAGCTAGGATCACCTCTTAGTTATTCAGCCCTGTAGAGAGTCTACACTGAATATGTGAAAAGTTCAGATGTATAGGAGAGAGTTTTGTTCCTCAAAGCAATAGATCTTGGTAAAATTTGGTTCCCCTAAGGGGAATCCTGTGTTTTCTATGCATTCAAAGTTCCAAGTCCTAACTGGAAGTGATATGGAACAGGAAAGCAAGAGTGCAGTCCTGAACGCTTGCAGTAAGTGGAGGTGGGTAGGTGTTAGGAGAAGTTTACTCATTTATATTCCATCAAGCGCAGTGCTAAGAGTGTATCATTTTCTCCTACCAAGGGATTGACAAGGGCCAGTTGGGGAGGAATTTCATTAATTTTCATTAATGGATTATTGGTTTCTTCTAATGTTTTTAGAGACTAAAACACCAGTATAGGCCACTTTATTGATTTGCTTATTCCATTCACAGAATGCCCACCTAACCATAGCTGTTGGGAATTCAAATATAGAAAAGTTAACTTATTACAAATAATGTGGATAATGGATGAATAGCAGATATAACCCTCGGGCAAAATAACTATTTAAAAATTGCTTGAAGACAGCTTTTTTCCCCATAACTTCATGCAGTCCAAATCTACTTCTCACTTCATGCAATCCCCAAATACTCAAGCTACATATTACACTTATGTCATATATACAAATATATACATAATAAATAGAAATGTACTTGAATCTGCACTGTAAATCTGATTTACTGCATGGAAAACTTTTAAAACTCAGAGTTCCTAATACATTACATGTAAGGGTTCAGTCTACATGTTTGATGAAAATGAGCTAGCATATTTCCAATTTATGTTTCATTAATATCTACTATTTAAATGCTTCCTTCAGTTCAGTTTAGTCACTCAGTCATGTCCAACTTTTTGCAACCCCATGGACTGCAGAACTCTAGGCCTCCCTGTCCATCACCAACTCCTGGAGTTTACCCAAACTCATGTCCATTGAGTCAGTGATGCCATCCAACCATCTCATCCTCTGTCATCCCCTTCCCTGCCTGCCCTCAATCTTTCCCAACATCAGGGTCTTTACAAATGAGTCAACTCTTTGCATCAGGTGGCCAAAGTATTGGAGTTTCAGCTTCAACATCTGTCCTTCCAATGAACACCCAGGACTGATGTCCTTTAGGATGGACTAGTTGGATCTCCTTGCAGTCCAAGGGACGCTGAAGAGTCTCCTCCAACACCACAGTTCAAAAGCATCAATTCTTCAGTGCTCAGCTTTCTTCACAGTCCAACTCTCACATCTATACCTGACCATAGCCTTGACTAGACAGACCTTTGCTTATTGGCACCTAAATAGTATCAAAAGCATGGGCTTTGATTTCCCACTCTCAAAAAATTCTTAAGCAAAATTCTCAAACCTTTCCTATTTCTTAAAAGGAATATCTTATTTAGCTTAACAAGAACCCCAACCCTGTTTATGACAAACCAAGATACTTCATTTTGAAACCACATTTTATTCACTGTATAACTCTTCTGTGTAAACACTTGATTCTAGTCACAGTCTGCAATTCGAGAAGCTGAAAGGATGGATAGGACCTGAATCAAATGATATGGAATGTGGAGGCGTATCTCACGTCCTATAATAACTGTCATAGGAGAGTAGATATGAAATGCTAACGTCTGTCTCCTTGATGTTTTGCAGACTAGTGAGGTTTTCCTGGTAATTTATAAACTTGTTGAAGTCATGAGTGTTACGAAGCCTTTTTTATTTCCAGCTTAATCAGGAGTCTTACCTAAAAGGGCAACACTTACTACTTCTGTCAACAACTGTGTTTGTTCTGTAATAATACCAGTTATCATTAATCCACCTGAGAATCAAAATGTATTTATGTCTCCCACCCTTCGCTATATACACAGTATCCAGTTAGAATGACAGATGCTGGGACTGGTGAAGATAAATGATAATTTCCTTTACATAAAAATTGCACTAATATCTTTAAAAACACCCAGATAAGAACCATTTCTTTCTTGCTGATACTGCCAAATAGGGTGTGAGTGGAGAAGGATCATCTGAATGCTAGTCATAAGAACACATGCCCAAAGATTATCTCATTAATTTAAACAATGAAGCAAAACTGAACAAAAAGCTCATAGAGAATCATGCACAGATGATGAGAATGTATCTGGTCCTTCCAATTTATTTCCTGAACTCTGAGATCTCTAAGAAATGGTGAGATTTTTCATGAGGAAGTGTTAGAGTGATTGAAGACACAGATTTGTTCCATTGAAGGCAAGTGCAAACCATAGCAGAGCTTGTATTTTGAAACACACACATCCATAAAATTTATTCAGGAGCATCTGACTTCCTTTGGGGGTTTTAAGAGATGACTCAATCAATATAATCATTTGAAAGTGGAGATCCAAAATCTGACTCAGGATTTATGACCATGTTATTACTTTTTCCCCAAATTTTCACCATCATTTCTACAGACTGTTATATCCTGCTGTCTGGGAGGTTTCCAACTCTGTTTCAAAGTTCTCAAAAGAAGAGAGTTTAGAGCATGTTATTTCTATAGATTGCCTAAATTTTAAATCCTTCAAATCCTTTTAATAGGAACTCTCTGCAAAGATTACTCTACCCATACAAATTGATAATATCTGTATCCAACAAATCAATTAAAAACTAAGTTTGGAAGTAATTGTCAGGGTTATAACCTGTTATTTTGTGACTGTGAGTTTTCCAGAACATATGTATTGTAATCGAAGCAATAAAACAATAATATTTTCCCTAACCTGGTTTACAAAGTCTCATTCAGATCTATATTACCTTCAAAATAGCAAAGACCTTTACTTCCTACTTTAGCACTGTAATTTAATAATTCAAATATAGCATTTTATTCAGAATGCTCAGATTTCCTCACTTCAGTGTATTTTAAAATTTTGCCTAAAACATTTGTTTGTTGCCAAATCGTAAATTTAAATATACCTCATGAGTTCTCACATGATAAAATGGTAAGTAGCAATCCCTTAATAATGATTAATCAGCAAATTTAGTGTGGACCTATATAGGACAGAGTAACCTCACTATAAGAGATTATACAAAAGTTGTAAGGAGTCATGCCTGTACTAAAGAAGCTTTCTGTCTACCTGGGAATACAGCTTATGAGAATGAAGCATTTAAACAGTAATATAAGAGAATATACATTTCAAATGAGTGATTTGTCATTAAGAACAATGATAATTTTCCAGCCCTTTTTAATTTGAATGTCTGAGGAAATGGGGTTAAACTGAGCGAGTGACTTTTAACAAGGCCTTACAGAGCCTTAAATACTTAATATGTGATCCAAAGGACCAGTGATAAATGCATCACTGGAAGGTGGTTACAGATACAGAATCTCAGCCCTCAACTCAGATCTGTTAATCAGAATATTCATTTTCATTCCATTCTTTTTCAAAATCAACCATATGCCCTTTAAATTTGAGACTGTTATGGACAGATGTGTCCTTGAACTGAAAGAACAAAATAGCTAAGATGATAGTCATAAGCAAAATCAGACAGTGAAGGGCCCCAAAAGTTCACCTTAATTCATTTTTCTGTACGCGGTGATCAAGTATAGAAAGTATTAGAAAACAGCTATAAGGAGAACCAGGCTTCCCAGGTAGTTCTAGTGGTAAGGAATTCACCTGTCAAGGCAGGAGACGAAAGAGATATGGGTTTGATTCCTGGATCAGGAAGATCCCCTGGAAGAGGGCATGGCAACCCACTCCAGTATTCTTGTCTGGAGAATCCCATGGACAGAGGAGCCTGGGGGACTATAGTCCATAGGATCACAGAGTCGGACACGACTGAAATGACTTAGCACACATGCACATATGGAGAACCACGACATCAATTAGGAAAACGTACCCTGAAGAAGACATACCATGTATTCTGGCAATTGTCCATGCAAGTTCTTTTCTTCCATAAGGAAAAAGAGCTAAAAGTAACATTTGTACTTGCAGCCAAAGGAGAGAGAAGTGAATCCTACTGGTTAGAGCCTGTGATTCATTGAGCTATGTCTTGCTAGTGGCCCTAAATTCTGTTCCTTGAAAGCATGAACTGGGGGACTTTTGTGGTGGTCCAGTAGTCAGTAATCTGCCTTGCAGTGCAGGTTTGATTCCTGGTTGGGGAACTAAGACCCCCACATCCCATATGTCACAGGGCAAGCTCACCCACCACAACTACTGAGCCTCCGAGCCACAACAATCGGAGGGCCTGGGCACCCCAGGGAAGGTCCCTCATGATGCTGCGAGAAGCCTGCATGCTGCAACTAAGACTCCACGAAGCCAAATAATTTAAAAAAGCATGAATTGGCCTTGCTGCCCTTTCACTAGAGAACTATCTTGCACTTCTTGTTCTTGTGGAATAAACACACTAGAGCAGAGTTTGCATATCCCACCCACAGGAGGGTTGGGAAGGTAGGGAATGGCAATGAATCTGGAAACCTGTCCTCCTCTGTTTTTCATAAAAATGGGTGGGTGAGGCAGCTTCTGGTCCTTACAAGGAAGCTTGTTGGTTAAGTAGATTCTTGTTGGTGACCTAGATACCTGTTGATCAAGTAGATTCTTTTGGGGCAAATAGATTCCAAAGATGCAGGATTTTTGTCTGAGGACCAGAGTCCCAAGGTCTAGATTCTTTAAGGAAAGTAAAAGGCCCTCCTCAACCCTAAGCCCCAAAATTGGGGGTTTATAGAGAGGTTAACAATATACTTTTCAAACTAGGATAACTTTTATCCTAGGTAAAAGTTAGGTAAAAAGAGAAAATTCCTTAAAACCATACCACAACAACAGATGTAAACTAAGACTCTCCTGAACAAACCTGTGTTACCCTATAAATTACAGTGTGATTGCACGTGAAATTGGTATAAAGTGCCCTAAAAACTCAGAATGTAGAGACTGTGAAATCTCTTTCACTCCTCCAAATACTATCTTGAGCCCCTAATTTCTTTATTAGTAGGCAGGCACATACCTTCTTCTTTAGAACTGCCCTTCCATCAACCAAAACCTCCAGTGTTCACACAGACCCACCCATATATTCAATCAGGAAGAACACTGTAATCTGTGCATCGCTTCCTCCTGCTATGTGTTTGGCCCTGTTGAAGCTGTGTTCTGCAAAATTCCAGAGTCATTGCCAATCCACCATGGAAATAAGGATTTAAAAATCCAGATCCATGCTCAGGCCACTGTCATTCTGCAAGGAAGAAGGAACCCACTTCTTCAGTATAAATAAGGGCAAGCGTGCCTCTCACTTGAGCTGGCAACACTTACAGGTCTTCGCTGTCAATGTGGTTGACAAGATGGTTATGGACGGGTTCAGTGTCAGACAACCACAGACCATGTCAGCCCCCCTCTCCAGGGTGTTGGACAGCTTGTTGTCTTATATTCTCCAGATACAACGTGTTACTCTTCTGAGAAGGCAATACTCCATGAATCAAAGATCGTTTACCTTGCTATTAAGGAACTCTGATACATTTGGAGGAAGATAAAGGTGGATGATACCTCTTATGGTTCCAAAACCAAATGTTGGCACCTCTATTTAGAGAGATTCTTTTTAAGTTATAAGATAAATAAGTCCTAGGGATGCAATGTACAGCATGACAACTGTAGCTGGTGTGTGATATACCGCAAAATTGTTAAGAGGGTTACTCTGAGAGTTCTTATCACAAGGAGAAAAATTATTTTCTTTTATCCTCTTTTTCTTTCTTTTCCTTTTGTTATACCTGTACAAGGAGATAAAGGTTAGCTGAACCTGTTGTGGTAATCACTCACAATACATGTAAATCAAACCATCATACTGTATGCCTTAAACTTAAACAGTGATGCATGTCAATTATTTCTCTGTAAAACTGGAAAAGAATTTTTAAAAGAACTAGAAAAGTTCTCTTAAGCTCTTTTTAAAAAAGCTTTAAAAATTTCAGAGAGAGAAGGTGCAAACATTGCTATTTTTATTTTCTCCTTTTTTATTTAATAAAACTACACATTTTGCAAGAAGAAATCGTGCAAAATACGTTTTTAAAAAGGTAAACTCTGAAAGGATATTCTGCTATGCACAGATTAATAAAACTGGAATGTGTCTATTTGCCAAGTGGGTGTCATTGTGATTTAACAAAGACCTGGGGAAAAAGGTATTAACATTGGAGTTGGGGATGGAAATGTTTGAATGCTAAGTAGAGCCATTTCCCAAGAAAAACTTTACTGGATTATGCTCAGTGAAATAAGTCAGACAGAGAAAGACAAACAATTTATGATATCACATGTGGAATCTAAAAAATACAGCTACTGGATATAACAATAAAGAAGCAGACTCACAGATATATAGAACAAACTAACAGTTATCAGTTGGGAAAGAGAAGCAGGGAGGGACAGTATGCGGGTATGGGAAAAAGAGGTACAAACTATTATGTATAAAATAAGCTAAAAGGATATATTATACAGCATAAAGAATATAGCAACTATTTTATAATAACTGTAAATGGAGTACAGCCTTTAAAAATTGTGACTCCCTGTCTGTACACCTGTAACATACAATATATCGACTATGTTTCAATAAAAAATAAATTAAAATTCTTTAAAGGATAATTGACTAAAAAAACTACTTTATTGAACCTAGAGACAGGTTGGATTTTTTATTAGACCACAAAATAAAATATGGAAAGAAAAAATAAAGTCAAGTGTGATACAAAATTTTAAGGCTGAGTGATGAAGATGAGAAGAAAATAATACTGATACAATGAAGAAGTAGAAGTTAAGCAAAGACTCATTCACTTTGAGAAATATTGGTTTTGTGCTTTTTAAGAGTAGAACATTCAAATATAAATGATTAATGGACAATTCAAAATTTTAAAAAACAGACCATGGTCAAAAATTAGAAGTCAATGTGTACAAAGTTGAATCTTTTACTTCTCAGAGGTTTATAACCTCATAGATCAGCTCATTAAGGGTAAGTAAAGAGTGGGGTGGAAAAGATGTGTCATCAAAGAAATCAAAGAAAATACAGGCACCTCAGAGACACTGCAGATTCACAATAAAGCAAATATTACAATAAAGCAAGTCACGTGAACATTTCTGTTTCCCAGTGCATATAAAAGTTATGTTTACACTGTAGTCTCTTATATGTACAAGAGCATTATTTTTAAAAAGTAATGCATATACCTCAATTAAAGAACAGTCTATTGCTAAAAAAAAAAAAAAATCACCTTAGCCTTCAACAAGCTGTAATCTTTTTGCAGTAGTAACATCAAAGATCACAGATGACCATAACAAATATAGTAATACTTTAAAAGCTTGAGGTAGCACAAGAATTACCAAATTGAAACTGAAAGACACAAAGTGAGCAATAAAAATTGTTCGCTGCACAGTTGCCACAAACCTTCAAGTTGTCAGAAACAAAATATCTGGGAAGCACAATAAAGCAAATCACAGTGAAATGAGGTACGTCTGTATGGTCAAAAAGACAGTCATGTATTGTTGACTTGGAGATGGAAATGAATATCAGGGTAACATGGAAATTTGTAAAGAGTGATAACATGAAAAACCTAAAGAGAAATTCAATGAGATGGAAGTCAACAGTATTAAATGTCATGGAGAGATCAGAGGACACAAAAAGTCTAAAAATAAATCCTTGGATTTTATACAAAGAAAAAGGTAGAAATGTTTACATGCCAACTATGTACCAGGTGCTTTTACTTACATGAGATGTTTAAGAAAAAAAGGTTTATCGTGTCCCTGGATGTTGAGACCAGATAGAGAATGTTGACGGGGATAGAACAGAACTGGGGACTCAAGCGATGAGGAGCATCAAGCTAGAATCTCCTGCCATCTCTACTTGCTTGCAAGCAGGGAGGGAGAAACCTATAGGGAGAGAAATCGGAAGGGGTTGTGATAGAAGCTGCGTGGAGCACAAGAAACTGTGGAACATTCTGAAGGAGATGGGAATACCAGACCACCTGACCTGCCTCCTGAGAAACCTGTATGTAGGTCAGGAAGCACCAGTTAGAACTGGACATGGAACAACAGACTGGTTCCAAATAGGAAAAGGAGTATGTCAAAGCTGTATATTGTCACCCTGCTTATATAACTTACATGCAGAGTACATCATGAGAAATGCCAGGCTGGATGAAGCACAAGCTGGAATCAAGATTGCTGGGAGAAATATCAATAACCTCAGATATGCAGATGACACCACCCTTATGGCAGAAAGTGAAGAGGAACTAAAAAGCCTCTTGATGAAAGTGAAAGAGGAGAGTGAAAAAGTTGGCTGAAAGCTCAACATTCAGAAAACTAAGATCATGGCATCTGGTCCCATCACCTCATGGGAAATAGATGGGGAAATAGTGGAAACAGTGTCAGACTTTATTTTTTTGGGCTCCAAAATCACTGCAGATGGTGATTGCAGCCATGAAATTAAAAGACGCTTACTCCTTGGAAGGAAAGTTATGACCAACCTAGATAGCATATTAAAAAGCAGAGACATTACTTTGCCAACAAAGGTCCATCTAGTCAAGGCTATGGTTTTTCCAGTGGTCATGTATGGATGTGAGAGTTGGACTGTGAAGAAAGCTGAGCACTGAAGAATTGATGCTTTTGAACTGTGGTGTTGGAGAAGACTCTTGAGAGTCCCTTGGACTGCAAGGAGATCCAACCAGTCCATCCTAAAGGAGATCAGCTCTGGGCGTTCACTGGAAGGACTGATGCTGAAGCTGAAACTCCAATACTTTGGCCACCTCACACAAAGAGTTGACTCAGTGGAAAAGATCCTGATGCTGGGAGGGATTGGGGGCAGGAGGAGAAGGGGACGACAGAGGATGGATGGCTGGATGGCATCACCAACTCCAAGGATGTGCGTTTGAGTAAACTCCAGGAGGTGGTGATGGACAGGGAGGCCTGACGTGCTGCGATTCATGGGGTCACAAAGAGTCGGACACAACTGAGCAACTGAACTGAACTGAACTGAACTGATGATAGAAGCTAAGTGACTGCAAAGGTAAATGTTGAAAAAGTGCAGTTTTATCATTATTAGCAATAATCAGTCATTCTATATTCCCTATCAAAGAGATCATTTTGCTTAATTATACACAGAGTGAGTCTGTTTCTATATCAGCTCTCTTTGTCTCCCTGCCATTTGCTTTTACGGGTTTTCACTCTTAAAAACAAAGTCTTTTTCATTCCGCTATACCCTTGAAATTTTGAATTATCAGCCTAATTGTTGACCTGATCTTACATTTATAAATTACATTAAAAAAATCCAAGGAATTGAAAACCTTCCATAAAAATCAACTAGATATTGCTCACATAGCTTATTATAATAAAAAAATTTGAAAGTTTTATCTCATAGCAGTGATATCAATCACTGCTTCCCTCAAATCATTTTGCCTCATTAGACATTGATGTATTCTAAAAATTATATAAATGTATCCATGAAGTTGAATAATTACCAAAAAGCAATTTCCTCATTTTTTGCATTACTGAACTCTTCCAAATACTGAGTATTATAAGGCAATATTCTAAACTGGCAGTTTATTCCCTGAGTTCAGAGTATTACTGTCTATCTAAACCAAAAGACATGTTCCTTCTAGTCTTCATCATTCCTCCAAGCACCAGCAACCCAGTTCTCTAGTATTGAGAAGCAGTCTCAGATGAAGCAGCTGTTCCTTTGACATCTCTCAGTTAACCTCCCATGCCTAAATGTCCCTTGGGTAAGATAAAATTTCAGTGTGATAGGATATCATTTTCTCTTACAATTAAATCCTAGACAGGCAGATATAATAGCAACTTCATCTCCTGCAGAACAGCTAGCCACTTTCGGGTGATGATTACTGAGTTACTTCCCCAGAAATAAGAAGCAGATACTGTCCAATGAATCACACATGAGTATTTCCCTATTACATATGAAAGGAGGTAAGTGGGCTGAACAGAAGAAAAGAAACTGCTATTGATTTCACCGCCACATCAAAGAGAAAGCAGAGCAAAATTCAGTCATCAACAACCACAAACCAATCTAGCCTTGGTTGGGCAATAAAACTAAAAATAACTGAAAATAATAAAATTATTTGAGCAGTGTAAATACATATACATTAAATTTAAATTCATGCTGACTTCTCTGACTTGCAAAAGGTGAAAATACAAGTGAATAATTATAAAAGTGTTTCAGAAGAAATACCCTATAGCTATTTCTTATAAGCTTATTGAAACAATCTCATGAGCTATTGATGAACATGAAACTACTTAGAAAATTATAAAGTGCTATGTAAATCTTAATCTTAGCATTCAGAAATCCAAAATAGTATTTGGTTGTTACTGCCAGCCATAATTTATTTGTTGTGAAATCCACTGTAATAAATATTAAAATGTCTGAAGGTGTTTACATTGATATCCATAATGTTTATCTGTAAAATTAATTTCAGAAATCTTCTTTTTAATGCTTAAGGATAAGCAGATGTCAATTGTAGTATATTACTATTTAGAAACTGGTAAATCTAGAAATTATCTAGGAATACAAATTTCAAAAAAATTTTTTTCTTATCATCATTACATAATTATTCATCAAATGTTATGCAATGTCTGAAAAGAGAAAACCCTCTGTTACAATCTCCCTATTATGTCTTTCTGAAGTATTAATGTCAAATAATTATAAGGTTCCTTTGTATTCTTCTTCAGCAACACAAATTCTAGGCAAAGACTTCAAAATACTTTAAAGTGCTTCTCAGATTTAATGTGCATGCAGATCACCTAGAGATCTTATTAAAATGCAGATTGACTCAGTAGGTCTGAACTGAGGCCTGAGGGCCTGAGATTCTGCATTTCTAATAAGTTCCCAACTGATGTCAGTGCCGCTAGTTAAGGGCCATACTTGAAGTCTAAAAAACTTATCAAGGTTGGGTGCTGTATTAGTTAGGGTTCCACAGATAAATAGAACCCTGTTATTCTATATACAGATGAGAGAGGGAGGAAGAAAGATTGATTTATTATAGGGAATTGGTTCACTCAATTATAGGGCCTGAGAAGTCCCAAGATCTTCAATTAGCAGCTGGAGACCTAGGAGAACCAATGGTTTAGATCCAGCCAGTCCAAAAGCCTGCCTGCTGAGACCCAAGAAGCGGCAATGTTTCAGTTCAGGTCTAAAATCAGGAAAAGACTGATGTACCAGCTCAAGCAGTAAGGCGGGAGCAGTTCCCCCTTACCAGCGGGAGGGTCAGCCTTTTCATTCTATTCAAGATTTCAACTGCTGGAGGAGGGCCAAGCGTGGTAGGGAAGGAAAGCTGCTGTACTCATTCTACCAACCCCAAAGTTAGACATTCAAAAGCACTCTCAGACACACCCAGAATGACGTCTGACCAAATATCTGAGTACCCCATAGGCCAGTCAAGCTGACACATAAAATGAGCCATCTCAAGTGCTATTGCTACTCTAATACATGTTTTTTTATTTCAATCAAATCTTAATAATCTAATTAAAATAATTCCAAAGAACTTATTTGAAACCCCTAATTTATTATGAACTTGATCCATAATAAGTGAAGGAGACAAGTAGTGTTGATTGGCTGTATAAACCACCTTTAGAGGTAATAAAAATAATCCATCTTAACTAAAGAAGGCAATATTTATCTCAAAAATACAATTTTAAAAGTAAAGTTTGGCGTATATTGCCTGTCTTTCTCAAAACTGTCTTATGCAGAGAGCTCAGCCCAGTGCTCTGTGACAACCTATAGGGGTGGGAAGGGGTGGGAGGTGGGAGGGAGATTCAAGGGGGAGGGAACATATGTGTACCTCTGGCTGCTTCATGCTGATACATGGCAGAAACCAGCGCAATTTTGTAAAGCAACTGTCCTTCAATAAAGAATTTTAAAAACTGTTACGGATAACTGCTCAATGCTGTGTGGCAACGTGGACGGGAGAGGAGTTTGGGGAAGGATGTGTATATGTACCTACACAGACATAAGCCCCTGTTGTCCACCTGAAACTGTCACAACACTGTTAATCTTCCATGTGTGCGTGTACGTACTTAGTCACTCAGCCACGTCTGACTCTTTGAGACCCCGTGAACCATAACCCGCCAGGCTCCTCTGTCCATGGGATTCTCCAGGCAAGAATACTGGAGTGGGCTGCCATGCCCTCCTCCAGGGGATCTTCCCAACCCAGGGATCAAACCCAGGTCTCCCGTATTGCAGGTGGATTCTTCACTGTCTGAACCACCAGGGAAGCTATACTCCAATGTGAAAAATATCAAATTAAGTAATCCTAAACATAATAAGTTTTAGAGGAAAAGGGAAGGGTTATCATAAACTGTATGCAAAAATTAAACCACTTCCTTTACTGTAAAACTTTTTAGGGTCTTTAAAATGCTAATTATTGGCATCTCTGCATGCCAATAAGCAGTATATTATATATCCTCCTATATAGGCCAAGACAGAAATGTGTCATATTTCATGGAATCTAAAATGGCATTCTAATGTTAAGACATATCAATTTAGGTACCACTAAAGAGGAAATAATGACACCAATTTAGTATGACACAGTGTTTTGTGAGTCACCTGATTTTTTAGATACTTACGGACTGAGCGCTTGTAGATTTACCTAAACTTAATCACCCACCTACATATATAAAAAGGAAAATATAAGTAAAGAACATCTGTTACAGCATTAACAAAATGTCTTCACATTCAGTCTGACTCTTCTGAACACTTTTCAACTGATTTTCACTATCATTTTTCCATATAATATTTCCCTCTGTGACATCTAGAAGCACTGATGATGCAATTGTTTTTAAGTATGTTTCAATATTGTCTCTAGAATATTCTTCCAAGCCACTTATACCTATTTTGGAAGTTTTGATGTTGGCACATTTTGGATTAGATGTCAAAGAAAGTTTCAGAGACCAGTCAAGGATTCAAATGGTGTGCAAATTGACTTAAATGTCCAGAGGGTTTCATTTTCCAGTTTGGTACCAGGAGTAATAATTAAGTTCACCCACGTGTAGGCAAAATAACTATACGACAACTGCTACTTGGCCAACACCACTTGTAAGATATATCTTGAATTCAGAGATGATAAAATTGAAAACACACACAGATTTCATCTTAAAATCAATGGAAGTATCATTATTCCTAAACAAGATCAACCACAGAAGAAACCCTCACTTTTAAAGAACTGTCTCAAGGCACTAGCATTTCCTGAATCTTATTTTTGAAAAATACTGCCTTAAATATATTCCTTCTCTACATTACATTACCCTTTGGCATAAGTTGATTTAAACAATTTATTTTTTTGTTAGTATACGACCCTTCTGAACAAAAGGTTATGCCTACTGCTTCTCCTGTCTGCCCTCCCCACAGTGTCTAGGAAACCTTTCATTACACTTCAGTGAAAGTAAAAGCGTTAGTCGCTCATTCATGTCCGACTCTTTGGGACTCCATGGACTATAGCCTTCCAGGCTCCTCTGTCCATGGAATTCGCCAAGCAAGAATATTGGAATGGGTAGCCACTTCCTTCTCCAGGGGATCTTTCTGACCTGGGGATCAAATCCAGGTCTCCTGCATTGCAAGCAGATTTCTTTACCGTATGAGCCACAAGGTGGTCAACAAAAGTTCTAAGATGAAGGTCCAGGACTGTGAGCATCATGGAAGTTTTCCCAGCCTGCTTCCAAAACAATTTTAATTATGTTCTGTCTTGTAACTAAAACTTTCTTTCTAAAATGTCTGTCAAAGAATTTCCTGCCTTTTAACCTCATATTAACACAGGCATATCTCAGAGATGTTGAAGGTTCAGTTCCAAACCACTGAAATAAAGCAAATATCACAATAAATTGAGCTACACAAATTTTGGTTTTCAAGTGCATGTAAAAGTCATGTGTATACTATACTGTAGTCTATTGTGTAATAGCATTATATCTAAAAAGATTATATACCTCAAAAATTCTTTATTGCTAGGAAATGTCAAAATAGTTACAATAGTGACATCAAAAATCACTGATCACAGATCATTATAACAAATATAATAGCCGTGAGAAAGATTAAAATGTTGCAAAGATTACTAAAATGATACACAGAGACAGGAAGTAAGCCATTGCTGTTTGGAAATATGGCACCAATAGACTTGCTCAATCAAGCCCTAAATTTTTAAAAAATACAGTGCCTGCAAAGTATAATAAGATAAGGTAAACCTATATCCACTTTTCCTGATGCTCTTCAATGATCATTATTATCACCCTATTCTAATGGGCTGGTGTGTGCAGACACTTTGTCACTGAATAAGGATGAAAAAAATCTGAGTTCTAACCATCGTGCTGCCATTTGCTGACCAAGCGCAACGTTCCTCCAGTCTTCAGTTTTCTCATAAGTCCAAAAAAGATAACGCTTGTCCAACTAGCTTCACAGGGCTCTTTAATAATAATTAGAAAAAATATATAGCAAAAACACTTTAAAGGCTACATAGCGCTGTCTCTGCTTTTATTACACATTACACATATTATTTATTTATTACACATTTTATTACACATTAAAATTCTGTGCAATATTCTATTTGGCTTCAGTTTTGTTATTCATCTGACATAAAGTATACGCTCCCCAGAGAAACTTTATGAATACTTCCAAAGTATCCTTGCCACTGAAAAACATCATTAAACAGTAATAGCCATGAAATTTCCAAGAACTATTCTATTGGAGATAATAATCATAAACACAAAATGGAGTCTCCTGTGGCTCAGTGCATCCATTCATTGTGAACTTCCTGATGGTATTAATTAAAAATCAAAGGTTTGCTTTTGTTTCCACTGAAGAAATATAGGGATAATAATAATGAAATCCTCTCCATTACTATTAAAGAACCCAAAGTATAAAATTCTTTGACCAACATTGGAATTGTATAATGCTTTGGCACGTGTTCGTGCCATCATGTCTTAGAGATGAGAAAACTAAAAAGCTCTAAGAAGTTTATTGCCTGGGGTAAATTGTCTAACAAAGTCATGGCAGAGCTAAGGTTTTAATCTCACGATGTGAGGCTTTCTCATACATTAGGCTTTCTCAGTCTCCGCACTATTGACATGGTAGGCTGGATAACTCTTTGGGGATGCGGGCTGTCCTCTGTATTGCAGGATGTTTTGCAGCATCGCTGGCTCCTCCCACTAGAAACAAGTAGCGCCCCTCCCGCAATCACGACAGCAAAGATGTTGCCAAGTGTCCTTTACCGGCAAAATCACCACCGCTGAAAACCTGCCATACCCCATGCCAACTTCATCCATTTTCAAATAATACTCACAAGCTTGATCATATTACCGTAGGTAGGTAACAATGATCACGTGGAATCAGAGGGTATTTGCTTTCCTGTGTTTGCCATAACAAATGATCACAAACTTGATGGCTTAAAGTAAGAGAGTGTTCTGGAGTTCTGGAGGCCAGCAGTCAGAAGTAAAGGTGTTGGTGGAGCCACATTCCCTCTGAAAGCTGTAGAGAAGAATCCTTGGCCCTCCCAGCTCCTAGTGACGCCAGGTGCTCCTTGGCTGTGCTGTGCTGGGCTTAGCGGCTCAGCTGTGTCCGACTCTTTGTGACCCCATGAGCCCCATGCGACCCTGCCGTGGCGCCTCTGTCCATGGGCACTTTCCAGGCAAGAACACTGGAGTGGGTTGCCATGCCCTCCTCCAGGGGATCTTCCCAACCCAAGTCTCCTGCATTGCAGGCAGATTGTTTACCGTCTGAGCCACCAGGGGAGCCCAAGAATACTGGAGTGGGGTAGCCTATCCCTTTTCCAGGGGAACTTCCCAGCCCAGGAATCGAACCAGGGTCTCCTGCATTGCAGGCGGATTCTTAACCCACTGAGCTGCTAGGGAAGCCCTGGCGTGGGGCCGCGGCTGCTGCTTGGTCGAATCAGTAGTGCCCTACTCTGTGTGACGCTCTGGACCACAGCCTGCCAGGCTCCAGGCAAGAGTCCTGAAGTGGGTTGCCAAGCCCTCCTCCAGGGGATCTTGATGACCTAGGGACTGAATCTCCTGCATTGCAGGCAGATTCTTCACCACTGTGCCACCAGGGAAGACCTAGCTCCTGGCTGTATCATTTCAATCTCTGCCTTTATCTTCACATGGTCTTCTCTGTGTCCTATCCTTTTCTATAGGACTCCTGTCACTGGATTTAGAGTCCACAAGGTAATCCAGAATGATCTCAAGATCTTTAACTTAGTTATATTTGCAAAGTCCTCTTTTGCAAATAAGGTCTCATTCAAAGGTTCTGGGGGTGCATCTTTCAGGGGGTTCCCTCTACTCACATCACAGATTATATTTTTCTCTAAGAATTTAAAACACTTTCTCAATAATCTATCATCTCATTAATTTCACAAATGCTCTAGAAAATGGAAAGACAGAGAGAGGTAAGAATTAGGGGCAAGTTTGCTAAAGTCAGTGAGTTACAGATTTATTAAAATAATCTTCTAATCCACTTTCAGGGCCTTCCCTACTGGATCTATCCCAGGATGGTGACAGAAACAGTTGAATTGCATCCTGCTTTATGAATCATGCAATTTGCAGTTTAGTCTCGATGGGAAATAGAAAAGGAAAAGAGAACACAGCTGAATTTTCAGATTCTTTTTTTGTTTTTTAAAAAATTAGTTGTAAATTTCTTAATGAACAAGATTTCTAGAACCTGATGAAAGAAAACAAACATGGAGCCACATTTAATAAAACTTTTCAATGTGTAAGCATCCTTTAAATCCATCCCTGTATATTTCATGTTAATTTTTTAAAAAGTCTGTGGTTATAGAATCAGGAATAGAAATACAGAGCGTTAGCTTTCATAATGCATGCTATTAATCACACTCTCATATACTGAGACTGATTCTGCAAAAAAAAAACCCCAACAACTATGAGATCATGCTTATTTAGCAGAGCTTGGTCACAGGATGATCTGCTGATCTCCCTAAAACATTGCATTTCTTTCTTTGATAACTCTGCATTTTCATTCTAAGTGATGTTGACATTTTAACCAGAGTATCCAGTAAGTTATGAATCACCAGCAGACACCAAATGACTGAGTTATAGAATTACAACCATGATTTGTATAAAAAGTCTTTTAAAATATAATATATCATGCAAGTCCCTTCTTGGTTTCTCTTGCAATAGTCACACCCTTTCTTCTAAAGATTAACACGAAGATGTCCAGTCACTTACTCATTTTTTCTGACCTCCATTTATAACTGTAATTCACCAAAATTACACCCCTATTATATTCTTTGTTGCATGCCCTACATTTTATTTGAACACTTTTTATTTATTCACAAGATTTAATTTAAAAAAACACAGAAAGTGGGGGTATAGGATGCAAAGTAAATTTTCTAGCAAGCCCAGTTCCCTGTCCTAGTCCTCCTAGGCAATCAGTTTTGGTATTTTGCCAGAAATACTTCACATATACTCAATTCTCCTTTTAAAGAGAGCTTTCCCTACTACAGCATAAATGATTCTTTCTTAATGATAGGGTCCTCACATTTTTTGTTTTAGACCCTAGTCTCTGACAGGATTAGCTCTAAGCTGCTGCAAACCTTCTGAGTGGATTAAGTCAAGTCTTTAGATTCTGTAGGCTGCATTTTACAACGTGACTAATCCTCAGCAAGTGCTACCCTTAAGAGTATGTGTACCATAATTAGCTCCCTCAAACTTTATCCTACGAAGGACCCTTTAAATTTTATTCTCAGAGAGGAATAATGTTATCATTCTTAAAATCAAATTTCAAATGACAAATCTATTGCTTCAAAATCAAATATCCCCAGGTTTTTCCATTACATATTCCCAGAGATCACTAAACCCTTATATTTACTTTGATTCTTCTTTTAATTGTTGAAGTTGTTAATGGGCTTATCTTTTAAGGAAAAAAATCTAGAGGTACACATAAGCCAGATTTAGATTTATGCTATAGCATCAAAAAACACACACACTACAGCTACAGAAGCTGACATAGGCTTGAAAAAATTAGGCAAGATTTAAAGCAGGTGGAAGTTTAGCTCTAATTCAATATCCTGAACAGCATAAGAACTACAGCTACAGATTTTCTGTGCTTTCTGCTACAGATTTATTATAAAAAGGAGCATGAGAGGGCCTACTGAATGTTTTATAATACTGTCAAGGTGTCTGAAGCCTCAGAATTCTGTAAACCCATGAGTGTCGGGCAGAGATGGCCCGTGGGATGGGTGTGCTTAGACACGGGCATCTTTCTGACTCCTTCCATCTGCCCTCCACCACACACACAACACAGATATTTTTAGTCAGAACTTTCAAGAAGTAGACATCAGGACAGAATGACACAGTTAATAAATTTATTAGAGACCCACCTATAAGAGAAAATGGGGAAGGCAGCCAAACCTTGATGCAGGTCTGCCTGAGTGGAGAAAGAGGGGATGGGAGGAAGGGAGGGGGCTGGATGCCGTGTCTTACTCTGCAGTAACTTCTAAGAGAAGTTCAGCAGAGCCATGAGAGGTAGGGTTGGGGGAGAATAGGAAGGACCTCAAGCCAATGTCACCTGTCAGAGGAGTCCCACATCTCCTGGGGATCCGTGCTAAATCGCTTCATTGGTATCCCATTCTGTGAGACCCTATACACTGCAGCCCACCAGGCTCCTCTGTCCAAGGGATTCTCCAAGCAAGAATATTGGGGTGGGTTGTTGTGCCCTTCTCCAGGGGATCTTCCCTACCCAGAGATTGAACGGGCATCTCTTATGTCTCCTGCATTGGCAGGCAGGTTCTCTACCACTAGCACCATCTGGGAAGGCCTACCTTGGTATCCTAGGAGAGTTCAATCATTGGCTGAGAGCAGCCTGTGGGAGGCATGGCCTCGGCCCAAACTTGGGGATGACCTTCAGAGCTCCACATCTGGGGCCCTCCGTCCATTATGCTCCCTGTAACTGATGATCTGAGAAGCTTATTCCCCTGGACACGCACCATCCTAGAGGAGACCTATGACTGAAAATATATTTTAGGCTGGTCTTTAGTGCCTGGAGAATTTCAGGGACAAAGGAGCCTGGTGGGCTACTGTCCATGGGGCTGCAGAGTCAGATGCTATTGAGTGACTAACATTTCACACTTTTAGAGCCATACACTTCTTAAATTGAAAGTTTTGTTTTGAGAGTCTCAGCATGATTACCTTCAACAGAGATGTTTCTAATTCTAAATTTGCCCTTGGTCAACAAAGCAACTGACAATAAACTAATATAAGAAGGGCATGATCACTATGCTTCTTGCTTAACTCTTCTTTAACTCACCAAGTTGATCTAACTCTCCAAGTTGAATGGATCTTTAATTGGTGGATTTATTTTTATTTAGGTAAATTTTACATACATACATTACGTAAAATACACAGATCTTAAGAGCAAAATCTGAAGAGATTTGATATTATGTACACTCATGTAACCACCACTCTAGTGAAGATTTAGACCACAACAGAAAGTTTCCACATGTTACTTTCCATTCAATTCTAGCCTCTCATAAACAACCACTATTCTATCACTAGAGATTAGGTTTGGCTGTTTTTCAAGTTCATGTAAAGTGTCATACAGTATATACTTTTTTGGTCTCTGGCATCTTCCACTTTGTGTAGTATTTTTGAAGTTTATCCATATTGTTGCAATTGCATTCAGCTGTTCATTCTTTTTTGTTTTTATTGCTGAGTAGTATCCCAGTATATGGATATACCACAGTTTATCCATTCCCCTGTTGATAGACATTTGTGTTGCTTACAATTTGAGGCTGATAGAAATAAAACAGCTCTGAATATTCAAGGAGAAATTTTTGTGTGGACTTATGACTTCATCTTTGGAGTCTATACGAGTTAAAAGGTAGATGTATATTTATAAGAAAAGAATTTTCCATTGTTTGTATCATTTTATTATCTGTAACTGGTGGGATTTTGAGAAATACTGGGTGATATTTTAGGCTTTCTCTCAAATCACAACACTCCACTAATTTCATTTATGTAAAAGATCAATATTGAAAGAAATAATTTATACACCTTTATTCTAGCCAAAGCATAATGATGCTCTATAGCATAGTGAAGTCGCTTAGTCATGTCTGACTCTTTGCGACCCCATGGACTGTAGCCCACCAGGCTCCTCTGTCCATGGGATTCTCCAGGCAAGAGTACTGGAGTGGGTTGCCATTTCCTTCTCCTGGGGATCTTCCTGACCCCGGGATCGAACCCGGGTCTCCCGCATTGCAGGGAGACACTTTAACCTCTGAGCCACCAGGCTCTGACACTTCGTTTTACTGATGAAATAGATAGAGTTCAGGAACTCCCTGGCAGTCCTTCCCAGTGGTTAAAAATCTGGCCTTCCCAGGTCCTAGTGGTAAAGAACCCGCCTTCCAATGCAAGAGATTAAGAGAAGTGGGTTTGATCCCCGAGTCAGGAAGATCCTCTGGAGGAGGGCATGAAAACCCTTTCCAGTATTCATGCCTGGAGAAGGAGCCTGGGAGGGTACAGTCCAAAGGGTCACAAAGAGTCAGACATGACTGAAGCCAATTAGCACACACACACTTCGAATGCAGGGGCCCAGGTTGGGCCCCTGGTTGGGGAACCAAGATCCTGCAATGCTGCACGGAGTGGCCAAAAAAGAAAAGAGTAGAGAAAAGCAAGAGTTTGGGAAGTATTAAAGCTTGCCCAAAGTCAAATAGCTAATAAGTGTGCAATCAGGATTCAAACTCAGTTCTGCTGTAAAGGAGATGCTTCTTTCCTCTAAACTAACTTTGAACACATCGTGGCAAAGAAACCTTACCTTTAGCCAGAGGCCAGAGGCTCAAGGAGAAGAGATGTGAGGTGAGTAGCAATCTTTTCTCTACCTGCTACCGAAAGGAGGGTGAGAAACCACCAACTCCTCCTTATCACTCCTGCTGAGGTGTAGTCTTCAGTTCCCTCCCCTTAGAAACACAGAGCATTTGCAAAGAATCTTCTGTCCACCTTGTTTGTTTTTCTCTCTGCCCCAATCTAACCCTGAGATCATTATTGATATTGCCAATTAAAAGATAAGGAAATAGTGTGTCTTTCTTATTCATTAGTTTTTGGCTTCTTGAAAACAGAGACCATTATTGCCTTCCCTTAACACCCTCATAGCTAAGCATCGGGCAGACTCAAGGCCAGGCAGACAACGGACACTGTAACAGTGAATGAATGGATCACAAACAAGTTTTTCTGGCTTCAAGTTAAGAAGTCTATGCTTTAGGCAGTTTATACTAAAGCCTGTCTACTTCAAATTTTTAAAACCAAGAGGCTAGAAGAGATAACCTCTAGGAAGGTTAGAGTTCCTTGTGTTTGCACTTAATACAAACCTTATAAGAAAGAAACCAGCATTTTTCTCTGACAGCACCTTAAAATGATCAAAGAGAGAGATCCAAGCCTTTGAATGCAGAAATGGAACCTACTGTGATCACTGAATAAAATGTCCCACTGGACAGAAACTGAGAGCCCATCCAAAGGTGACATTGAACGTATGCCCCTTCTCAAACAACACAAATAGCAGATTTCTACTCCAGGTGGGGTGACACGTTCTGGAAAAGTCAATTTCATGACAAACGAAAGCATTTTATTTGCATATATGACAAGAGAATTCTAGAAAAAATAGAACCAAGAAATATAAATTAGAGAAAAAGAAAAAAACTATGTACCAAACATAAAAATCAATGCTCAAAAAACAACAAAGACTAATAATCTCTTGGAATCCCAGGTGGCTCAGCAGTAAGGAATCCACCTGCCAATGCAGGAGACATAAGAGACACAGGTTTGATCCCCGGGTCAGGAAGATCCTCCGGAGAAGGAAATGGCAATGCACTGCAGTATCCTTGCCTGGAAAATTCCATGAAGAGAGGATCTTCATGGGCTGCAGTCGATGGGGTCAGAGAGAGTCAGATACAACTGAGTTTGCCTGCATCATCTCTTGGTCATGCATAAAGCTCCAGACTGTCCCTAATGAGGTCCCATTCTTCCCTTTGGTCCTTTGTCAGCCTCACTGCTGTGGTGTTCCCAAGCACCGAGGCACTAGCCACCTGCTTTGTAACAGATTAGTCATTAGATTGAAGACATCAGTTTCACCAAGTTGTCCCTGTTATCAGCCAAGAGTCCTTCTTTAAGGCAGAAACTCTCAAAGAAACAAAACCTTTCATTGACTCAGCCACACAGAAGTCATATCAATCCTATCCTTCCAATCCATAATTACATTTTCAGTTCAGACACTAAGGCAACTGAAAAAAGTCCCTTTCTTTTTCTGTGCAATATCAAGAAATAACTCATTATTCAATCTATTTACATCATTGCACATGGACCAACAAAGTTTAATCTATGGGTATAAATCACCAAGTAGGCCTTAGAAAGCATCACTATGAACAAAACTAGTGGAGGTGATGGAATTCCAGTTGAGCTATTTCAAATCCTGAAAGATGATGCTATGAAAGTGCTTCACTCAATATGCCAGCAAATTTGGAAAATGCAACAGTGGCCACAGGACTGGAAAACATCAGTTTTCATTCCAGTCCCAAAGAAAGGCAATCCCAAAAAATGCTCAAACTACCCCACAATTGCATTCATCTCACACACTAGCAAAGTAATATCCAAAATTCTCCAAGCCACGTTTCAATAGTACGTGAACCATGAACTTCCAGATGTTCAAGCTGGATTGAGAAAAGGCAGAGGAACCGGAGATCAAATTGCCAACATCCATTGGATCATCAAAAAAGCAAGAGAGTTCCAGAAGAACATCTACTTCTGCTTTATTGATTATGCCAGAGCCTTTGACTGTGAGGATTACAACAAACTGGAAAATTCTTAAAGAGATAGGAATACCAGACCACCTGACCTGACTCCTGAGAAATCTGTATGCAGGTCAGGAAGCAACAGTTAGAACTGGACATGGAACAAGAGACTGGTTCCAAATTGGGAAAGGAGTACAGCAAGGCTGTATATTGTCACCCTGCTTATTTAACTTATATGCAGAGTACATCATGAAAATGCTGGGCTGGCTGAAGCACGAGCTGGAATCAAGATTGCCAGGAGAAATATCAACCTCAGATATGCAGATGATACCACCCTTATGTCGGAAAGTAAAGGACTAAAGAGCCTCTTGATGAAAGTGAAAGAGGAGAGTGAAAATGTTGGCTTAAAACTCAACAATCAGAAAACTAAGATCATGGCATCCAGTCCCATCGCTTCATGGCAAATAGATGGGGAAACAGTGGAAACAGTGTCAAACTTTATTTTTGGGGGTTCCAAAATCACTGCAGATGGTGATTGCAGCCATGAAATTAAAAGACACTTGCTCCTTGGAAGGAAAGTTATGGCCAACATAGGTAGCATATTAAAAAGCAGAGACATTACTTTGCCAACAAAGGTCCATCTAGTCAAGGCTATGGTTTTTTCAGTAGTCATGTATGGATGTGAGAGTTGGACTACAAAGAAAGCTGAGTGAGGAAGAATTGATGCTTTTGAACTGTGGCATTAGAGAAAATTCTTGAGAGTCCCTTGGACTGCAAGGAGATCCAATCAGTCCATCAGTCCTGAATATTCATTGGAAGGACTGATGTTGAAGCTGAAACTCCAATACTTAGGCCACGTGATGCAAATAACTGACTCATTTGAAAAGACCCTGATGCTGGGAAAGATTAAAGGCAAGAGGAGAAGGGGATGACAGAGGTTGAGATGGTTGGGTGGCATCACTGACTCAATGGACATAAGTTTGAGTAAACTCTGGGAGTTGGTGATGGACAGGAAGGCCTGGTGTGCTGCAGTCCATGGGGTCTCAAAGAGTCGCACACGACTGAGCAACTGAACTGAACTGATAGATCACCATGAACATTAAGCCTCTCTGATACACTTTACATAATTTGATGGAAACTGTAGCTTTCAATCCACTGGGAATATAACATCACCATCTTCAAAGTGTTTTCATAGACACAACACTCAATCCCCCTTTGAGCTGAATGATTTTACACCCAAGTTGATAATGCAAAGACCTCAAAGGTCCTTCCTGTAAGCAACTAATACTTTTAAAACAACATGATTTATCTCTGTTTTGGGGAAGTTTTCAGTATGTACAAATTATAGCTTCATTCTTTGATTCAGAATCCTGTTGCTTCTGAAAACAGAATACTCTTGCTCCTGTGCAGAGTGAAATTGACCCTATTTTTATATCTGTGGTAGCTCCTATTTGGGTACTTCAGTGTGTTTCACTGTATGTAACAACAGGAAATACTATAATTTTCTAACAAGCAGTACCTGAACTGAGAAGAATAAGCCAAAGATAAATTCTATCATTTTAAATGAACCCTCTAGCCCCAGTTCTCTTCATAATTCTGTCAATGGCTTCTAACAATTATTGGGGTAAAAAACAACGCTGTGCCTCTACCCTGTCGTACCTTATTATCGTGTCTTTTCCTCTCCAGGGACTGCTTCCCTTCCCTCTCCCCTGTCTGCTATCTACCACGCACCCCTCCGCCCAACCTCTCCAACAGTCCTCACTTCCTTCCACCTCTGGGACTTGAAACACACTCCACCTTCTACCTCTAGGTGTACCCCAGCTCGAAACTGATGGGGGAAGCTATCCCTTCCTTCAGACTTCAGCTCTGCGATCACAGCCTTCAGGAAAGCTTCACTCAGTTGATCACCAGGTCTCACTTTCTTCATGTGCTTCTCCCTCATTACACTTATCAAAGTAATCGTTTGCAGAGAGGAGCCCTAAATATCCATCGACAAAGGAATGGATAAAGAAGATGTGGCGTATGGAACACTACTCAGCCATTAAGGATGAAATAAAGCCATTTGCAGCAACCTGGACAGACCTAGAGATTATTGTACTAAGTGAAGTAAGTCAGACAAAGACAAATATCATGTCACCCATATCTGGAATCTAATTTATTTTAAATGATACAAATGAACTTATTTACAAAACAGAAACAGAGTCAAAGATATCAAAACCAAACTTATGGTTACCAAAGGGGAAAGGTGGTGGGGAGGGATAAATCTGGAATTTGGGATTAACATACACACTACTATATATAACAGATAACCAGCAAGGACCCACTGTATAGCATGGGGAACTCTACTCAATATTCTGTGATAACTCATATGAGAAAAGAATCTGAAAAAGAATGAGTATGGACATAACTGGGATGGGGAACACATGTAAATCCACGGCTGATTCATGTCAATGCATGGCAAAAATGACTACAATATTGTAAAGTAATTAGCCTCCAACTAATAAAAATAAATGAAAAAAAATTACTTTGCTGTACAGCTGAAATTAATACAACATTGTAAATCAACTATACTCCAATAAATTAAAACAAATTTTAAAACTAATCATTTGAATTTATTTGTTTGATTCTTAGATGCATATCATCATCCCCATTCCATGAGATAAAATTGTAACTTTTTTGTAGTCATTAGTAAATTTCTGGTATGGTGTTCAATATTTAGTTAAGAAACTGAATTTTTTATATAATCTACATAAACAGCATAAAACAAATTTTAGTCAGAAAACCATTAACACGGATAATTATTTTGAAATGCTTCTTTTTAGTAAAGACATTGGAGAAAAACACTAGGAAAAGTCACAAATCTAATTAATAATGGTTTTAAAGAACAATTATGTGGTTTTGTTGGGGGAGAAGGACTTGTATAAAAATTGATTTGATGATTCTGTATCAGAATCACTGGCGTTTTATTTGGTCACTTATATAAGAATGACTCATTCTTCCTTAAAGCAGAAAAAGCTCTATCTCACATTCAAAAATGTCTGCAACACAATCACTGTTCCAACACTTGGACTTGAGAGAAAAAATATATAAACCTGTGTGTGAAAGACATTTCCTGGGCTTCCCTGGGGGCTCCGTGGTGAAGAATCCACCTGCCAACGCAGGAGATATGGGTTCAATCCCTGATCTGGGAAGATCCCACATACCGCAGAGCAACGAAGCCCGTGCACCACAGCTATGAGCCTGTGCTCTGGAGCCCAGAAGTCACAGCTACTGACCTGCATGCTGCAACTAGTGAAGCCCGCATGCCCTGGAGCTGTGCTCCACGAAAGGGAAGCCACTGCAACCAGACGCTGAGCCAGCTACTAGAGGAGTCCCCACTCACCTCAGCCAGAGAAAAGCTCAGACATCAACAAAGACCCGCACAGCCAAAAATAACATAGATAAATACATACGATCATATCCTAAAAAAGAAAGACAGTTTCCTCTGATACACCTTCTTACTCAGGACCAACAAACATCCTATTTGTAGAGCCTCAACTTTAAAGATTTAGGTAACTAAGATGAGTTCTTTAACTCAAGTAGGTATAATCATCTGGTGAGACTAACAACATGAAAAACCCAAAAATCATGATGAAAACTGAGGTTCCAAACTTTACTTTGCTTTTCACTGAAATCTTGTCTTTACATACTTTTATTTGTGCGTGAAACTGCCGAGTGTCTAAGATGTGAGTATTTTAAAGTGAGCAAAGTGATAGTAACTGACTCAGAAGTAACCATTGAAGATGCTGCATTGAAGTGAAAGGGATTCCTAAAAAGGCATGTGGAATACAGATGGAGTCCTGGGGCCACTACCTGTGGAAAGAAGCAAGAATTCCTTCTCTCCCACCCACCCAGTCACTATATCTGGCACATGTGTTGTTTATTTTTTGTTTGTTGATTGAGTGACTGAATGAATGAATGAACAGAGGATTTTGATAGCATCATAACATGCATTCAAAATACAGAGTATATCCAAATAATATTATCTACTTGGGGCATCAGAACCTCACCTCAGGGAATTTGATAAAACCTGGAGAGTGCTTTAACTTTACAAAAAGTCAAGAGAGAATAAGTAAGCCTAAAAACAAATGAAATTTTTAGAATAAATTTGACCAGATTTTAGAGTTAGTAATGGTAAACAGCACCGAGGGATTTCTGCCAGAACATCCTTATTGGCAAGTCTCTATTCTATTCTGTATTTTGGTCTGAACATTCCTTCTTGAACTTTTTAAGTTCTGCTGTTTCACTTATGTGATTTATTAGTCAGAGTGGCTAATCATTGCAATGAACAACTCGTAGATTGTAGTGGTTGAAACCAACAAGGGTGTCTTTCTTTTTCAGGTTGCCATAAAGGCAGAGTCAGTGAGATGGGGCAGGGTGGTCCACTCCACCAATCACAGAAGGACCAGGCTCCTTCCAGTTGAAGGCTCTTTGTAGCAACTATACTTCAGAGCCTCTCTGCAGTCTCTAGATGCAGACCAGCTAATAAGCAACATGTGAAGAGGATCTGCATATTCTCATGGGAGGCATATGAACCAAGCCTGAAAATGGCACACATTCCTTTCATCTACATGCCATTGGCGGGAACTTGGTCACACACAAGAGGGCTGGGAAATTTAGAATGGCAAAATATCAAGGGAGAGAATTTGAAACAGCTAGCTAGCTACTTTCTTCCTCCATGTCCCCCATCTCTGGCCCCACATCACCCTATTCTGGGATATCACTTCTTTGTATTAGGATATCATTTTCAATCTCCTTGTACGGACTTTAAGAATGTTGACTGGACTTAAAATTATGTGTCTATTTTTTTATATCTAAGTATATTTCCTCCAACCAGCATGCTCTGAAAATGCTTGCAATGAATTATTTAATAACCCAGAAGGGCTTTTCCCTGTCTAACTCTGATAGCCTTCTGCTGTGAGTCTGCTGTCTGATGCATATTCTTGGCTTACAGTGAGGAAAGGGTACTGGAAACCCTCTCAGGAAAAAGGAAACTAAATATGGCCTTTATCTTCTATTGAGTAGAATAGCCCGTTAAAAAGCAAACACCCCCTCACAGTGGCATGAACCACACAGCATTCCTTCCCAATCCTTTTTATTTCCCCATTTTATAAAAAAGCTACTAATATGTATGTTTGTTTATTTTTACCTAAGAACCTTTATGCTTCAAGCATGCATCATCCTTCTCAGATATACTATATCCCTAGGCTTAAAATGTACTGATAAAGAATAGCCTCAAATGAATCTGTCTCCTGGATGAATTGTCCTCATAGCTTGAAAAGCTTCACATACATTGTCGTATATTTAGTTCAGTAGTATGGTTAAACCAAACCCTTGCAAATTTTTTTCCCCAGTCAGAGAAATGAGAAAAGAGCTGCATTTTAATTTTATTCCAGTGATAAGAAAATTAGTTATTTTACATTAAAAACCTTAATATGGTCTGAAAATCTTAACAATTTTTTTTCATCATCTGAAATGACTTTAATGGATTTTCTCTAGTATGCAATTAATATAAATCCATTTTGTTTTATTGAGGTCAAACTATATTCCCTTGTCTTGCTCCCCAAGAGAAGGAAATGAGGTAAAAATTAGCTCACTGTGGTTATAGTCATTTTATTTGCTGCATAAAGGAGAGGACTAGCAAAAGGGCAAGCTGATACCTCACAAATATCAAGCGCTTTATGTTAAGCCAGAGTTCCTGTGATGTAAGGGGAAAATCAGAAAGTAGGAAAGACAATCTATAGATAAATGAATCAAAGCACCATTGAAGGTAGTGGTTATTGACTTTTGAAAGCTTTTTTTTTTAATTAGCATGTGTTTTGCATATAAATTCATCAGGTATTAAGCCACCTAAAAAATTAACTTGGAGTGCCGCATTTCTCTTTATCCTCTTCAACTACAAGTAGAGCTAACTAAAAATATATATTTCCTTCCTTACAGGTGTGATTTTCTTAAGACCTTTAAGCCTACTTTATCATTTCAGTTACAAGTTAATTGAGTACTATACACAAATACACAAGGCACGATTATGCTTTACATGGTGTAAGTATATACATATATGACACAAATACATATACATATGTAAACACACACATAAATAAATGCTACACATATATGCTGGATATTGAAGGTTGTTGTTTTTAGTCACTAAGTTGTGTCTGATTCTTTTGAGACCCCATGAACTGTAGCCCAACAGGCTCCTCGTCTGTGGGATTTCCCAGGCAAGAATACTGGAGTGGGTTGCCACTTCCTTCTCCAGGGGATCTTCCTGACCCAGGGCCCAAACCCATGTCTCCTGCTTGGCAGGCAGATTCTTTACCCTGAGCCACCTGGGAAGACCCAGGTAGCGAAGGTTAGATTCTCAAGTTCCACTTTATCTTCTAATTAGACAGGCTGGAAAGCCTAAAAATAAACATCTAGGCTTCCTTGAATGTAAAATTCTTAATGTGAATCTAACATTTTTGTTGCAAATAAGATTCTTTTTTAAAACATATTTATGTATGGCCGTGTCAGGTCTTGGAAAAATTCCCTCTGCACACGGGCTCCTTCTCTCGCTGTGGCGCTCACACACTTGGGCTCAGGTTGTGGCCCACGTGCTAAATTGCCCGCAGCTCAAAGGACCTTAGATCCCCGACCAGGGATCGAACACCAGTCCCCGGCATTGGAAGGCAGAATCTTAACCTCTGTGCCACCAGGGAAGTCTCACAAATAAGATTCTTCAATGCACCTGCATGAGCTATGTGAGACCAAGAAAGACAAAAGAATCCGTCTGTTCCTTTTGGGTTCTTTGTGCTGGCAAGCAATGCGTGGGAATGGGAGCTGCTTTCTGCAGCAATGATTCAGGCCCTATTCAAGAGCTGTCTGGGTGTTAAGACATGATTGGGTCAGCTTCTTCTAGCTTTGAGATCTCTGGATCTTAACTCTAGGTCCATTCCGTAGATTCCTGGGTGATGAGAGGAAGTGGTTCACAGCAGCAGCTTCACCATAGTCCTGCTTTAGTAAAGATGACTGAATCCTGGGATCAAAATTATGGGCTGTGTCCTTGAACTTATAGCACCATTTATAGTGTTACAGGTGGTAACTCCAAGTAAATTATGAACTCTTCCAGAAGTCATTCTTGGAGGCCCATCTTAGAACCCTTATCCCTCCCTTCTCATAATTTGTGAGCATAAAATTTAATGTATTAAATTCCATGATGTAACTGGACGACATTTGATATCATTTCAGTGTATTCAACTGTTCTCTAATTCGCTGGGCTAAATCAGTTACCTGGTACAACTTTCTACAAATCTGCTCACATTCTCCCTCCAGATAATCTGTCCCCTCCAAAGCCCTACATCCAGTCTTCTGTCATTTTCCAAGGAATTCTAGGGACATTTTCGTCAAAGAATTTCCTCTTGCGCGTTTTTCTAATTTCAGTTTCCCACTTACATCTCCCCTCTCAGTCCCAACCCTGATACCACTTTTATGCTCAAGGTATTTAATGATATCGATTTTCTGCAATTTTGATGAGATGGTAGTTTTTTCTTTTGTATCTTGGGTAAATACAAATTTTACAACAAACCCCTCTGCTTAAGGTTTATGGAAAAAGAACATCCATAACAACAACAAAGTAGCAATAACAAAGTCATACAAAGTCATTCATAGTCTCCATTCCCTTGGGGGGAGACATTAACTGATTGAAAAGGTGAATCAATGATTCAGAATTAGATACAGGAAGAACTATTTTTTTAAAAATTCTGCATTTCTTGCTGTTTTTCTCTTCTCTCCTTGGAATGTCATCGGGGATTTTTCTATGAATTTTCTCCTTCCCTTCTACTCCTGGCAAGACTCACTGGGACAGAGGCTGTCAACACGGTGAGCTAAGATTTCTAACAGACAGTGCTGCCTCCTGGCATCCGGCTCATGACCACAGAGCAGTTTCAAGGCTAATATACTACCTCTACAGCAGAGTGACACCATCTCCAAGGAGCAGTAATGAAATAGAAACATGTTATGGCTACTGGAAACCTTTGTGATAGTCATCCACTTTTTTAATAGTGAGGTGATGTATCCCTTTCTTTGGGGAACTGCCTCTTACTCCCTCCCTGCTGTCTGCAAACTATCACTGTCAATATTCCACCATGTGCTACCTACACGTTGGTCTTAGATTCAAGCTAGGCCAATTCTCCTCTCTCTTCCAGGTGTTTGAAAACTGAGAGTGTAAACATACTGGTGGTGAGCCATCTTGGACCTTGCTGATGAGAGCAGCACCCTGAGGATAGGGAGCAACCAGACTGAAGGTGCCTGGGTCCCCAGCTCCCTGCAGCTTCCACACATGCCCTGGAATCATCACCCTTAGGCTATTACATGAAAATAAACATCACCTTTAATCCAGTTTAAGCCAATATAGAGAGGCCACCTGTCACAGCCAGGGGAATCAATAACCTAACTATAACCAGAGGACTTCAGAAAAGAAAATGCAGATGTTACAATTAAATTTATGCTTTAAAATAGGAGTCAGGGACTTCCCTGATGGTCCAGTGGTTAAGAATCCACCTTCAAGGGAAGTGGGTTTGATCCCTGGTTGGGGAACCAAGATCCTACATGTAGCAGGGCAACAAAGCCTCTGCTGCAACTAGAGAAAGCCCATGGGCCACGAGGGAGACCCTGTGCAGCCAAAAATAAATAAATAAAATAAAAGTTTTTAAAGAGGGGAAAAGAGGAGTCAGTGAATGATGGTCCGCAAGCCAATCTCTTCCCTTTTATGTTTCTGTATGACCCACGAGCAAGATGTTTTTTATATTCTATAATGACTGAAAAAATCAAAATAAGAATATTTTGCAATACATGGAAATTGTATAAAATTTAACACCCATATAAATGTCATATAGGAACATAGCTATGTTCATTCATTTATGTATTTTCTATAGCTGCTTTCACATTATACCAGTCTGGTTGAATAGTTACAACAGAGATCACATTTATTGTCTAGCCCTTTACAGAAAGAGTTGCCAGTGCCTGCTTTAGATGATCACCTCAATGGCTGAAGCAAACTTCCTGAAGAATGAAGAGAATAGAATCAAACGAGAGCCAATGAAAAGGTTATCCAGTGGTCTAGGTAAGAGATAAAAGGGGCTCAACCAAATTAGTTCTCCCCAGTAGGAACAAACACAAGAGTGTATTTGAACAAACTCCAGGAGATAGTGAGGGACAGGGGAGCCTGGCATGCTGCAGTCCACGGGTCACAAAGAGCTGGACATGACTTAGCGGCTGAAGAGCAACAACAACAAGTGAGATTAGCACAATAGAGAAGATTCGTCCCAATAGAAGTATTGAGATCACAACGGAATATGTCCTTTCCTAAAATTTCCATGTATATGACCAACTATTAATATAGAAACCTTTGTCCCATTCAAGGTTGATAACTGTCAAACCTCTACTAGGGATCTACCAGAGAAGCCCAAATCCATTACCATTACCATCTCTGAGCTTTACTGATATTTGTTTCCTTCATCATATTTAAGTCCTAACTTGACCCCCAGCAGAAATTTCTCCTGTCTGGTCTCAAGTGACAAGACTTCTAGAACATGTCTTCTTACCTCCTTTCACACAATCAACAAAATAGATACCATGCCATCTTCAGACAACTTTCTTGGTACTCTAATTCAGGTTTTAAAAGAACTGTTGTTCTTAGTTTCAAATTTTATACTCATTGCTATAAAGACTTGTTTGTAAAAAACTGGAACTGCATAAATATTAACTTATGCCATTATGCATGTACATTCTATAAATAATAGCTAAGTCATTACATTGGTATTTTTAATAAGTCAACTGAGATCGATCTGTTAAAGTCTCATTTTAAGGCCTCCTAATCAATGAGTAGACCAAAATTAAACTCATGTAATTTTCCCCTGCCATTGTAGCTCTGATGTTTTATTTACAACAGATGTGATTTTAAATAAGAAAAAGCTGTATTTCAAATCCACCTGAGATGATGTATACACTGTTGCAATTCATTCATCATTCGTTCATTCATTCATTTCTCCATCTAACAAATGTTTACCACATGCCTATTATGATCCAGTGGGGATGTCAGACCCTGAGATACTAGAGATTGAACTTTTTTCCTTAGAGAGCATATGATTTAGTGAGCGACCCAATCAACAGGCTGGCACACACCCTGTGATGAATGCTGAACTGTAAATAGGGCAATGGATACATAGAAAAGAATCCAGACTAGTTAGGAGGAGATGGGGAAGGCTTCCAACTGGAAGCAATGTCCAAGCAGAGACCTAGAGTGTGAGCAAGACTTATTCAAGATAAAAGGGAAGAGCAGGGAAAAGGAATAGCACGTGGACAGACTGGGAAGAGGGAGTGTGCATAAACAAATGGCCCCTTCGGATCAGAGGTGCAGTCAGAGTCTCCTCTTGGGGTTATGGGCCACTCTTCAACTTTCTTGTCCTCACTATGGTCTGAACAGGCACTGCTTTTGGAGATGTGCTCAGGACCACAGGTGTTCCCCCTTCCTCCCACACCCACCCCCTCCAGATACATCACTGATTCAGTAAGTGAAAGAAGTTCCTTGTGGCTGAAAATCAAAGACAAGGGTGAGATGAGCAAAGCAATGACAAGGATGGCATGCAGAGGGCCCAATATTAGTTGGGATTTCATTTCCTGGCCCTTTCCCTATCTTGCCACCAATCCATTTGACTGGTGAATCCTTGAAGCATCCATCGCTGCCCATTGCGTAGTCAACTGTCCCCAGCTGGCCCTGACACTAGAGAACACCATGCCAGGGCTACACGGGATGATAAGTAACCAAGTGTGCATCTAATGAGATGTCAGTTCTGACTTTTCCCTTAGAAGGGAGTATAGGTAGAATGCTTTCTTTATGAGCTCATAGCTGGGCTCTGATTTCTAGGCTCTTCCAAAACAAGATGGGAAAAACATGAAAGAATTCAAATTGTTGCCTTTTTCAATCAGGAGGCAGCATGAATAGGAAAGTAATAGTCTACCTAATTACATTTCCTAATCTATACCCAACTTGAAGAAAACAAAATATGCATCATTGTTACAAACATTATTGTGTTTGACATGTTTTCCCTCTATTATAACATTTGAATATTCTACTTCACTTCCTCGGGTCTATGGTACAATGATCTGTATTGTCCCTGAGTGATGTTTTCCAAAACAGGTGGAGGAAAAAACATGAATTAAGAATTTCCTTACCAAAATTTTTAGAATAACAGAATGTTTACTGAAAATTGGTTCACATTTGCTAGCATCCTGGCAGGTTTAACTCAGAAAGCATCCATAGCTCGGGAAATCATACTGGCGAATTTTTGTTGAACTTTCTCAGCAGCCACCAATTAAATTCCATTTTCACTTGATGGTAAGTAAGCTCAGACTTCAGTGAGTTGATGTGGAAAGAAACATAGCTTCCTTCTCGTAATAGCTTGAGACAACCTAAATGTAAGCAATCAAAACAAGTATTCACAGAACTTTCAAACAGCATCTTCACTCAACAGGTCCTGGGCAACACACACTGGAGAGCAGACACAGCCATGATTTTTCAAAAAACCAAGTAACCAGCCTGTTTTCAATTATACCCCCATGGAGCCAACATGAAGCCAGTGCAGGGGAGGTATTGGGTTGGCCAAAAAGTTCGTTAAGGTTTTTCTGTAAGATGGGAACAAACTTTTTGGCCAACTCAATATGTAGGTGTTGTCAAGTCAGTAAATAGATTTGGAGATATTTTATAACCTTGGCCACACTGTAAAAATGAGAGGTTTGTCCTCACATCTTGATATTAATATATGAATAAATAACATCTTCCATTTCTCTCCTGCTCACACCACCAAACACTAGGTTTGGGTCAATGTGTCTCTCCCTAAAAATAAGAAAAACACTATAAAAATATAGCAAAATAATTTATGTATATTTTACATAGTAATGCTGTCTTCTTATTTTCAGTTATGTATTTTATGTTATGACTTTAAATATCTGGTCATGCTATAGATGTTAATAAAGTTGCATCGATCAATCTTTTCATTGATATAGGAAATTGTGCCCCCATAATTAAACTGGTCTGGGTGAGGATAGGTATATATAGGTATCAACTTTGATCTGACAAGAAAAAATATTACAGAAGTTACAGGTATAATGTGCAAACTATACGTGCAAGAGCACAAACACACACACACACACCACAGTTTTTATGCTAGAATTGCTGTATTTTATTTTATTTTATTTTTTTTATGGATTTTCTTTTTTTTTTTTAATTTATTTATTTTTTCAGTGGGTTTTGTCATACATTGACATGAATCAGCAATAGATTTACACGTATTCCCCATCCCGATCCCCCCTCCCACCTCCCTCTCCACCCGATTCCTCTGGGTCTTCCCAGTGCACCAGGCCTGAGCACTTGTCTCATGCATCCCACCTGGGCTGGTGATCTGTTTCACCATAGATAGTATACATGCTGTTCTTTCGAAACATCCCACCCTCACCTTCTCCCACAGAGTTCAAAAGTCTGTTCTGTATTTCTGTGTCTCTTTTTCTGTTTTGCATATAGGGTTGTCATTACCATCTTTCTAAATTCCATATATATGTGTTAGTATGCTGTAATGTTCTTTATCTTTCTGGCTTACTTCACTCTGTATAATGGGCTCCAGTTTCATCCATCTCATTAGAACTGGTTCAAATGAATTCTTTTTAGCGGCTGAGTAATATTCCATGGTGTATATGTACCACAGCTTCCTTATCCATTCGTCTGCTGATGGGCATCTAGGTTGCTTCCATGTCCTGGCTATTATAAACAGTGCTGCGATGAACATTGGGGTACACGTGTCTCTTTCAGATCTGGTTTCCTCAGTGTGTATGCCCAGAAGTAGGATTGCTGGGTCATATGGCAGTTCTATTTCCAGTTTTTTAAGAAATCTCCACACTGTTCTCCATAGCGGCTGTACTAGTTTGCATTCCCACCAACAGTGTAAAAGGGTTCCCTTTTCTCCACACCCTCTCCAGCATTTATTGCTTGTAGACTTTTGGACAGCAGCCATCCTGACTGGCGTGTAATGGTACCTCATTGTGGTTTTGATTTGCATTTCTCTGATAATGAGTGATGTTGAGCATCTTTTCATGTGTTTGTTAGCCATCTGTATGTCTTCTTTGGAGAAATGTCTGTTTAGTTCTTTGGCCCATTTTTTGATTGGGTTATTTATTTTTCTGGAATTGAGCTTCAAGAGTTGCTTGTATATTTTTGAGATTAATCCTTTGTCTGTTTCTTCATTTGCTATTATTTTCTCCCAATCTGAGGGCTGTCTTTTCACCTTACTTATAGTTTCCTTTGTTGTGCAAAAGCTTTTAAGTTTCATTAGGTCCCATTTGTTTAGTTTTGCTTTTATTTCCAATATTCTGGGAGGTGGGTCATAGAGGATCTTGCTGTGGTTTATGTCGAAGAGTGTTTTGCCTATGTTCTCCTCTAGGAGTTTTATAGTTTCTGGTCTTACATTTAGATCTTTAATCCATTTTGAGTTTATTTTTGTGTATGGTGTTAGAAAGTGTTCTGGTTTCATTCTTTTACAAATGGTTGACCAGTTATCCCAGCACCACTTGTTAAAGAGGTTGTCTTTTTTCTATTGTATATCCTTGCCTCCTTTGTCGAAGATAAGGTGACCATAGGTGCGTGGATTTATCTCTGGGCTTTCTATTCTGTTCCATTGATCTATATTTCTGTCTTTGTGCCAGTACCATACTGTCTTGATGACTGTGGCTTTGTAGTAGAGCCTGAAGTCAGGCAGGTTGATTCCTCCAGTTCCATTCTTCTTTCTCAAGATTACTTTGGCTATTTGAGGTTTTTTGTATTTCCATACAAATTGTGAAATTATTTGTTCTAGTTCTGTGAAAAATACTGTTGGTAGCTTGATAGGGATTGCATTGAATCTATAGATTGCTTTGGGTAGAATAGCCATTTTGACAATATTGATTCTTCCAATCCATGAGCATGGTATGTTTCTCCATCTGTTTGTGTCCTCTTTGATTTCTTTCATCAGTGTTTTATAGTTTTCTACGTATAGGTCTTTTGTTTCTTTAGGTAGATATATTCCTAAGTATTTTATTCTTTTTGTTGCAATGGTGAATGGTATTGTTTCCTTAATTTCTCTTTCTGTTTTTTCATTGTTAGTATATAGGAATGCAAGGGATTTTTGTGTGTTAATTTTATATCCTGCAACTTTACTATATTCATTGATTAGCTCTAGTAATTTTCTGGTAGAGTCTTTAGGGTTTTCTATGTAGAGGATCATGTCATCTGCAAACAGCGAGAGTTTCACTTCTTCTTTTCCTATCTGGATTCCTTTTACTTCTTTTTCTGCTCTGATTGAATTGCTGTATTTTAAAATAAAATAAAATTATGCTCTGATAAAATAGCCTCTAACATCAGGAAAAATCAGGACTATAAGGCATTTTTATAAACTATTTTGAATAAATGTGTTTTCATTAATTTCAGGTAGAGTTGGCAAAACAGGGCAGTTCTTTTTGGTCCACCTTATGCAATTATGTTATTTGTAAACAGCACTTCTAAGATGATTAAAAATTTGTAATGAGATAAGCATTTGATTGAGGTCTTATTAGAATGTTAATTTCCTTAGTGGATATCTTTTCTGTAGACCATAAAAAGGCCTTCTTTTTGTCGGGGGGGTTTATTGTTTACACTTTCACCTACATGTCCTCATTTAATCCTTAGGACAATGCTGTGAAACATATAATTTTCCCTCCTTTATACAGATGCAAAAAACCAGAGATTCAGTCATGTTAAGAAGCTAGTCCCAGGCCACACACACAGAAAAAGTGACAAAGTCAATATACAAATCCATTTCTTCTTATGCTATGGCTTTTTCACTAATGAAACAAAGTATTAGCCCAGCTGGTAATCAAATTATCACTAATTCTTCATTAGTGGAAGGAGGTAATGAGGTTTCACTTTATCATTTACAATTCAGAGATGCAACTTTCAGGCCTGCACAAAAATGACATCTACTGTGATGGTAACAGATTACACTCACGGTAATACATATACACTCATGGTTTAGGATTTACAAGGCAATTTTTATCCGCTTTTTTTTTTTTAGTGAAGTATTTTATATTATGATTTGAAATATCTAATGGGTTTATAAGACATTTCAGGCCCTCAAAACATTTTAGGAAAACTCGATTCACTGACCTTTCCTAATGACTTCTTCCACCTCTGCCTCTGCCTTCGGTGATCATGGAAGCTGTGACTCAAAACGAGACATCCTGGTCATGGGCACGGCTTTCCAAACATTCGTGTTTCCTACTCAACTATTTCGGCTATGACCCTGTAGCCTTGTCAGGCCCTGAAGTCCATCATACTGGGAAAAATACCAGCCCTGATGTACCTAACCACCTGGGTTTTCCAGATTTCCTCTACATAGCTGAGCACCACTGGAAAGAGTCACTCAGCAGAACAACTTGCGTCACCCTAAGTTCAAGGTTATTGGTTATCTCTCTCAAATGACTCTCAACACCACCTGTAATTCACTCTGGATGGAAACTTTCTACAATCATGCTAAGTCGCTTCAGTTGTGTCCAACTCTTGCAACCCCATGGACTGTAGCCCACCAGGCTACTCTGTCCATGGGATTCTCCAGGCAAGGATACTGGAGTGGGTTGCCATGCCCTCCTCCAGGGGATCTTCCTGACTCAGGGATAGAACCCATGTCTCTTATTTCTCTTGCACTGACAGGTAAGTTCTTTACCACTAGTGCCACCTGGGAAGCCCCTTCTCCACTCTTTAGTAAAATAATAGCCCTGATTTCCCCTGACCTTTGTCCTTAGATGATGACTCCCCTTTTATTCCTTTGAGAGAAAGTAAAACCTAGTGAAAGGAAACTCTTCTACCTCCCTTCATCAAATGTACAAGGTAGATTTATCTGCTTTCACTCTATTCTTTCCATCAACAAATGTTTATAGAATGCCTACCATACTCCACATATTGTTCTGAAAACCAGAGCTAAATCTGGAAACAGGAAAAAAATCCTTCTGTCCTATATAGTTACTGTAGCCCACCAGGCTCCTCTGTCCATGGGATTCTCCAGGGAAGAATACTGGAGTGGGTAGCCATTCTCTTCTCCAGGGAATCTTCCTGACCCAGGGATTGAACCCAGGTTTCCTGCACTGCAGCAGATTATGTACCATCTGAGACACCAGGTAAGCAGGTGGAATTACCTACCAGAGAATAAATAAATAATTTAAGGGAGGGGAAAGTGAAGTTGTGAAGAATGACAGGATACTGGCTTAGGCCACAACTGGGGATGGCCATAAAAGGAGGTGACATTAAGATACAGTGTTCTGACCCGCTCCCATCTTCTTCCCCTCCCCCTCCCAGGAAAGGCTGGGAGGCAGCACCCAGGCTGTCTCTTGGTTGCAGTGGGTACAGAGAGTCCAGAGCACTTCCAGGGCAAGTGCTCCCGACAGATGACATCACATCTGTCCCCTTGGCAATGGAGCTTATCACTAGGAAGGAAGAATCAGTTGGAGAAGAGCCAACAAGATGGGTTACTGGCAGTGTCTGAGTAACACTGAGTGGAGGCATCAGGGGGCTGGAGCCTTGTGAACAAGGAACCTGCTCCCCAACACTTGGAAGAGAGCAAGCCCTGAGCCTTTGGAGTGGGAGCATTGACTCCAAGACCCTAGACTACCAGAGAACTAACCCTCAGGAGTATCAAGCAGTGAGAACTCACACGAAACCACTTGGATACAAGACCCGGCATCACCCAACCAGCAGTAGCACCCTGTGCAGGACGCCTCATCTAAACAACAAACAAGCAAAAATACAAACCCAATCATTAGCAGGCAGGATTACCACCTCACTCAGCCTTACCCATCAGAGGAAAAACAACATCAACAACAAAACTCACACAAATCTCACCCTATATGAAGCTTACATAAACCGCAGGACCAGCCTTAGGAGGGCAGAAACCAAAAGGAAGAAGGAATTCAAACTTGAAAGCTTGGAAAAGGACTCCTCAAACACAATAAGTTAAAAAAAAATAATGAAAAGGCAGAGAAACACTACACAAATGAAGGAACAACTAGAAACACGGAAGTCAAAAAAAATGAAGGAGAAATAGGTAAACTACCTGAAGAAGAATTCAGAATAATGATAGTACAGGTGATCAAAAACCTTGAAAACAGAATGGAGAAAATGCAAGAATCAATTAACAAAGACCTAAATGAATTAAAGAATAAACACACAGAGACAAACAACACAATTATTGAAATTAAAAATACTCTAGAAGTAATCAATAGAATATCTGAAGCAGAAGAACAAATCAGTGAGCTGGAAGATAAAATGGTGGAAATAACTTCTGAAGAGCAGAATAAAGTAAAAAGAATGAAAAGAACTGAGGATAGTCTCAGAGACCTCTTGGATAATATCAAAAACACCAACATTTGAATTATAGGAATCCCAAAAGAAGAAGAGAAAAAGAAAGGGTATGAGAAAATTTTTGAAGGGATTATAGTTGAAAATTTCTCCAACATGGAAAAGAAAATAGTCAATCAATTCCAAGAGGCACAAGGAGTCCATACAGGATAAACCCCAGGAGAAACACACCAAGACACATACTAATCAAACTAACAGAGACTAAACACAAAGAAATAATATTAAAAGCAGCAAGGGAAAAGCAACAAGTAATGTACAATATGTTTATGGGTTTCTGATCACTCAGCAGAAACTCTGCAGGCCAGAAAGGAATGACAGGATATATTTCAAGTTCTGAAAGGGAGAAACCTACAGCCAAGATTACTGTACCTGGCAAGGATCTCATTCAAAATTGATGGAGAAATCAAAAGCTTTTCAGACAAGCAAAAGTTTACAGAATTCAATACTACCAAACCAGCTTTATAAGAAATGTTAAAGGAACTTATAAAGTCAAGAAATTCAAGAGAAGAAAAAGATCTGCAATATCAACCGCAAACAATTAAGAAAATGGCAATAGGAACATATATACCAATAATTACTTTAAATGTAAATGGATTAAATGCTCCAAACAAAAGACACAGCTAAATGGATACAAAAACAAGACCCATATATATGCTGTCTACAAGAAACTCACTTCAAACCTCAAGACACACATAGACGGAAAGTGAGAGGTTGGAAAAATATATTCCATGCAAATGGGAAACAAAAGAAAGCTGGAGTAGCAATCCTCGTATCAGACAAAATAGACCTTAAAATAAAGACTACAAGAGATAAGGAAGGACACTACATAATAATCAAGGAATCAATCCAACAGGAAGACATAACAATCGGAAATATCTATGCACTCAACACAGGAGCACCTCAATACATAAGACAAACACTAACAGACATAAAAGGAGAAACGGACAGTAACACAATAATAGTAGGAGACTTTAACACCCCACTAACACCAATGGACAGATCATCAAAACAGAAAATTAATAAGGAAACAAATCTTAAATGATACATTAGGTGAGATGGATCTCATTGATATCATCAGAACATTTCATCCAAATGTAGAAGAATACACCTTCTTCTCAAGTGCACATGGAACATTCTCCACGATAGACCACATCCTGGGTCACAAATCAAACGTCAGTAAATTTAAGAAAATTGAAATCGTATCAAACATCTTCTCTGACCACAATGCTATGAGACTAGATATCAATTACAAGGGCAAAAATGTAAAAACCACAAACACATGGAGCTTAAACAATACATTCTAAATAACCAACAGGTTAATAAATCAAAAGGGACTAGAAATCAAAAAATTTCTAGAAGCAAATGACAATGAAAACACAACAACTGAAAACTTATCAGATGCAGCAAAAGCAGTTCTAAGAGGGAAGTTTATAGCAATACAATCCTACCTCAATAAACAAGAAAAACATCGAATAGACAACCTAACTTTACACCTAAAACAACTGGAAAAAGATGAACCAAGAAACCCCAAAATTAGTAGAAGGAAAGAAATCAAAGATCAGAGCAGAAATAAATGAAAAAGAAATGATAGGAACAATAATAGTAAAGATTATTAAAACTAAAAGCTGGTTCTTTGAGAAGATAAAAAAAATTGACAAGTCTTTAGCCAGACTCATCAAGAAAATAAAGAGAAGAATCTAATCAACAAAATTAGAAATGAAAAAGGAGAGGTTACAACAGACAATGTAGAAATACAAAGGATTATAAGAGACTTTTATGAACAACTATATGGCAATAAAATGGTCAACCTGGAAAAAATGGACAGATTCTTAGAAAAGTTCAATCTTCCAAGACTGAACCATAAAGAAATAGAAATTATGAACAACCCAATTTCAAGCACAGACATTGAAGCTATGATCAAAAATCTCCCAAAATACAAAAGTCCAGGGCCAGATGACTTCACAGGAGAATTCTATCAAACATTTAGAGAAGAGCTAAAGCTTATCCTTCTAAAACTCTTCCAAAAATTGCAGAGGAAGGAACATTTCCAAACTCATTCTACAAGGCCACCATCACCCTGATACCAAAACCAGACAAAGAGAACACAAAAAAAGAAAACTACAGGCCAATATCACTGATGAGCATAGATGCAAAAATCCTCAACAAAATTTTCACAAGCAGAATTCAGCAACACATCAAAAAGTTCTTACACCATGATCAAGTTGGGTTTATTCCAGGGAGCTAGAATTCTTCAATATATGCAAAACAATGTGATACAGCATATTAACAAACTGAAAGATAAAAACCATATGACCATCTCAATAGATGCAGGAAAAGCCTTTGACAAAATTCAGCACTCATTTATGATTAAAATTCTTCAAAAAATGGGCAGAGAAAGAATCTACCTCAACTTAGTAAAGGCCATTTATGATAAGCCTGCAGCAAACATTATTCTCAATGGTGAAAAACTGAAAGCATTCCCGCTAAGATGAGGAATAGACAAGGGTATCCACTTTCACCACTGTTATTCAATATAGTTCTGGAAGTCCTGGCTACAGCAATCAGAGAAGAAAAAGGAACACGAGGAATCCAGATTGGAAAAGAAGAAGTAAAGCTCTCACTGTTTGCAGATGACATGATAGTGTACATAGAAAACCCTAAAGATAGTATCAGAAAATTACTAGAGATAATCAGTGAATTTAGCAAAGCCGCAGGATACAAAATCAATACACAGAATTCACTTGCATTTCTATATACTAACAATGAAAAATCAGGAAAGTTAAGGAATCAATCCTATTCACCATTGCAACAAAAAGAATAAAATATCTAGGAATAAACTTACTCAAGTAGACAAAAGAACTGTACACAGAAAATTATGAGACACTGATGAAAGAAATCAAAGATGATATAAATAGATGGAGAGATATTCCATGTTTCTGAGTAGGAAGAATCAATATTGTATAAATGACTATACTACCAAACACAACCTACAGATTCAGTGCAATCCCTATCAAATAACCAATGGCATTTTTCACAGAACTAGAGCAAAAAATTTCACAAATCATATGGAAACACAAAAGACCCTTTTCTGAATAGCCAAAGCAGTCTTGAGAAAGAAGAATGGAGCTGGAGGAATCAACTTTCCTGACTTCAGATTACACTGCAAAGCTACAGACATCAAGACAGTAATCATACTGGCACAAAAACAGAAATATGGACCAATGGAACAAGATAGAAAGCCCAGAAATAAACCTATGCACCTATGGGTACCTTATTTTTAACAAAGGAGGCAAGATTATACAATGGGGCAAAGAAAACCTCTTCAATAAATTGTGCTAAATTTAAACTGGAAAACTGGACAGCTACATGTAAAAGAATGAAATTAGAACACTTCCTAACACCATACACAAAGATAAAATCAAAATGCATTAAAGACCTAAATGTAAGACCAGAAACTATAAAACTCTTAGAGGAAAACATAGGCAGAACACTCAATGACATAAATCAAGGCAAGTTCCTCTATGACCCACCTCCTAGAGTAATGGAAATATTAACAAAAGTAAACAAGTAGGACCTGATTAAACTTAAAAGCTTTTGCACAGCAAAGAAAACTATAAGCAAGGTGAAAAGACAACCCTCAGAATGGGAGAAAATAATAGCAAATGAAACAACTGACAAAGGATTAATTTCCAAAATATACAAGCAGCTCACACCACTCAAAACCAGAAAAACAACCAACCCAATCAAAAAGTGGGAGAAAGACCTAAACAGACATTTCTTCAAAGAAGACATACAGATGGCTAACAAACACGTGAAAAGACGCTCAGCATCACTCATTATTAGAGAAATGCAAATCAAAACTACGAGAGATATCACCTCACACCAGTCAGAATGGCCATCCTCAGAAAGTGTACAAACAATTAATGCTGGAGAGGGTGTGGAGAAAAGGGAACACTCTTGCACTGTTGGTGGGAATGTAAATTGATACAGCCACTATGGAAAATGGTGTGGAGATTCCTTAAACAACTAGGAATAAAACCACCATATGACCCAGCAATCCCACTCCTAGGCATATACCCTGAGGAAACCAAAATTGAATAAGACACATGTATCCCATTGTTCACTGCAGCACTATTTACAATAGCTAAAACATGGAAGCAGCCTAGATGGCCACTGACAGATGAATGGATAAAGAAGTGGTGGTACATATACACAGTGGAATATTAGTCATAAAATGGAACAAATTTGAGTGAGTTCTAATGAGGTGGATGAACCTAGAACCTATTACACAGAGTGAAATAAGCCAGAAAAAGAAAGATAAATATCATATTCTAACACATATACACGGAATCTAGAAAAATGGTACTGAAGAATTTATTTACAGGGCAGCAATAGAGAAGCAGACATAGAGAATAGACTTATGGCCATGGGGAGAGGGAAGGAGAGGGTGAGATGTATGGAAAGAGTAACATGGAAACTTACATTACCATGTGTAAAATAGCCAACAGGAATTTGCTGTGTGGCTCAGGAAACTCACACAGGGGCTCTGTATCACCCTAAAGGGGTGGGGTAGGGAGGGAGACGGGAGGGAGGTTCAGAAGGGAGGGGATATACGTATACCTGTGGCTGATTCATGTTGAGGTTTGACAGAAAACAACAAAATTCTGTAAAGCAACTATCCTTCAATTTAAAAAAATTTTTTAAAAAGATACAGTGTTCTGTGAGGAAGGGGCATTTTAGGTATGCCTCAGATGACTAGAGTGAATCAATCATGGAAAGATCAAGAGAGAAATCCAGAACCAAGTTCCTGAAGAGACGGTTTTATTACATGTTGAAGTAACAATGACAATAAAGAAGCTCATGTGGCCTGAGCACAGTGAGCAAGGGAGAGAATGATATGAGACAAGTTCTTGACTCATCCCTTAAACAAGGGATACTGACCTGGCTGGATGCAGTTATTTCTATCTGGGCTATCAAACCCAGCCCTCTGCTTTCCCAAGGATGCTCAGAGCTGATTTACTAGACTACCTCTTCTGTATTCTCTCAATCTGCTCTTTTCTATCAGCATTTAAACATGTTCACAACACACCTCCACTTTCTCCTCCAGATCCAGAGCCTATTTGAACTTTGAAAAAGAGTTGCCTAGACTTTCTCAGTGGTCTAGTAGTCTAGACTCCATGCTCCCAGTGTAGGGGGCCTGAGTTCAATCCCTGATCAGGGAACTAGATCCCACCTGCCACAACTAGGAGTTTGCCTGCCACAAGTAAAAATCCCACTTGCTGCCATGAAAACCAAAGATCCTGCGTGATGCAACTAAGACCTGGAGCAGCCAAATAAATAGATAAAAATAAATATTTAAAAAAGAGTTGTCAGTACTTATCCCTTTTCTTCCCCTCCCACTCAGTCCTCAGTACTCTCTAGTATATTTCCATCTCCATCTTTAGAATAAAACAGCTTTCCTAAAGCCAAAAGTGATCTTCATTTCACTTGATCTCCCAACTACACTTAGCTCTTGATCTTAACCTTCTCCTTGAATTTTTCTATCCCTTTCCCCAAAGACTCTAATGATGCTTGATTTTCCTTTCACCACCTGGCAAGCAGCTCAGTCTCTATCTTTACTGACACATCCACCACCTTTCTGTTATCAATGGTCAGGATTAGCCCTAACCATTCCTTGAGTGTGCACACGCAAAATCATCTGGACATGTTGCTGAGCTCCACTCCCAGAGTTTTAGATTTCAGTAGCTCTAATTTTTTTGCTTTTCCAATGGATTCCCAGGTGATTTGGATACTGCTGGTCTGGGGGTTATGCTTTGGGAACCACTGTATTAAATATGGGGCTTCCCTGTATTAAATACATTTCCTCTAGGCTCAATTGTAGCTATCCACCCTTTTCACTTTCTATTCTTTCTATTGATGATTTCATACACACCCATAGCTTCCGTTATCAGCTACATATCAATGACACACAAATTTATATATGTCCTATCTTAGATCCAGAATCAAATATCTAATTGGAGTCAAAAACTTCCACTTGCATGCATCCATCAAAATTACTTCCAACCTCCATATATGCCCCTAAATGAACGTATAATAAACCAGTTAGTTTTCCAAGGTTTTTGTCCAAGGAAATCATGCCTTTTGCATCCTATTACGGAAGTCACAATCCAAAGCCATCCCCAACAGCTTCCTCTCATATGCCACCCCCATATCTAAAATTGTATTAACTCCTATGCACTGTACCTCCTATTTAGGAGGTACAATTCTCCCCCTGAATTGTTCATGGCCCTCTAGGTACCTCATTACCATCCTTGTCCAAACTGCCATTCTCTTTCCGGGGCCACTGGCTATAGCAAATCTTAACTTCTTCCAGTCCATTCTTCAGTCTATCCAGAGTGACCATTTCAACAAGCTATGTCATTCCTTGGCCTAAATTTCAACCATTTCCCATTGTTTTGTGGAATAAAAAGTTCTTGGGGCCTGCAGGGTCTAGTGTCTACCTATGTGTCTCCATCTCATTTCACATCTTGCTTCTCACTCTCTGTCCAGCAAACATCCTGGCTCTCACACTTCTTAAAGCACTAAGCTCCTTCAGGCCATAGGTTCTTTGCACATACTTTCCCTTCCAACAGGAGTTTTATTGAGTTCCTCTTCTCTAGAATTTCTAGCCATCCCTCATATTCCCTCATCACCCTTTCCAGTCAAGGTCAGTGTCTTCTATTTTTTGCTTTCATAGTACCAGGTACATTTACTTCAAAGCAATTTCACTGTTTGTAAAAGTACATTTATTCATGTGACTGTTTTCATTAGAATTTGTCTCCTTCTATTTTTAAACTTCATGAGGTCAGGAACAAAGTCTGTATTTTCTCACTATGACATCTCCAGAGCCTAACCAAAGTGACAGAAAGAAGGTCCCTGATAAATATATGATGAGTGAGTAATTAGACTGACTGTTTACTTTTTAAATAAGGAGTTTACCCCTGTTTTCCTAGAGGGCTTTGTTCTGAGCCTTGGGGCTCCTTCTTCAGCATCAGAATTTCATTCATTGCTATCGGCATCTTGGTTATTGTTATGCAAAATCTCCTAAGAGTGGATACCTAAAGGCAGTATTGTGCTTAGACTCTCCTAGGAAACATGAGTGTGTGCACACAGGCTGTGGATATTTACTGTTAACTGACCTCCTACTGTGTTGCTCAGAAAACGACTTGCGATTTGCTGCCCCTCTAATTTTCTTACTAATATTGTATCACGACTTCCGAATCCTCAGTGGGTTTAGAGCAGCTGTTAGGAAATATAAGGAGTAAAATTTGATTGTGCATGGAAAATTGGTCTGCATATGAGACAAATAGCTTTAGTTTCTTTAGTGCATTTACTGTACTACAATTATCTGAAACCTCAGCCTCGCTAGATTGCACGAAACTGCAGCAGCTTTAATGAATGCTTTTGCCACGGTTCCTATTGACTATTGTAAACATTTGTATGTCTCTCCAAACGTTGCCTTCTGAGAGTTCTGGGTACTTCAAAGGATCTCCACTGTGGCACCGCTTTCTTGTAGCTAATTAAATCTCATATAAAAATGACCCCCTCTGCTCTTATTTTCCAGGTTAACATCACAGGACCCATGCTGGTTTCAGACCCCACCCCTTGTTTGGAGAATCTGTGCTTTTCTACGGTTTACCCTTTTCATTTCTAGTGATCAATTTAAATGTCTTTTGCAACCACATTGTTTAGGTAATACATGGTGTAAGCTTATTGCATGTGCTGCTATATTCAGAATACCATTTTGAGATTTGCCAAGTCAAACTATCAGATGCACATAAAAATTCAGTGTGGTTTTGGCCCCATGTTTAGAAAAAGCAAATTCCAATATTGCTTTAAGACATCGCTCTTTTTGTTTTAGGTTCTTGCTGACTTGTTTAGGAAGAATATATGAGAACAAATGCATTATTTAAATTTCCAGGTTGTCTATAGCAACCCATTTTCAGGCTAATCAGGACCAATAGGTTGGGAAATGCCTAAAGCAAATCCATTAACACTTAACTACTTCTCTTCTGAATCTATACTACATGGACTGACAGAAGATCCAGGCATCACAGATTTGATGAGGGCTAATGACTTGATAATGCATTCATTGTGTCAGATGTCAGGCGAACAGTGGGGTTGTGAGAACTACAAAGAAGGAGAAACAGCATTTGCTCCTGTCTTCCTCCCGTCTGTCCGCATGACAGTATCACTAGAAGAGCAATCCCCAGTCCATGTAGGTGGTGACCGCAGAGGGACCCGCAGGATCAAGGGCACCTTTGCAATGATTTCTGTTCAGACTCTAGTTATAAGGCATCTTGTTCATTCGTGTAGCATGTGAGTGGCGGTGTGTGTGTCAACATAAGCTTTGTGTTTATCACCTACATCCTCATCTTTGTGTGGCTAGGTAGTCATGAGCCCCAAGGGAAAGAGAGGAAGTGACTGGATTTATTCTCAGTGTTCCTAATGGTCAGGGAAAGTGCTCTCATGTTGTGGGATATAGCAAGGTTGAAGGCATTTAATGAATGAATAAGCCAATCTTTTAGAGCATGAGCCCCAATCCTCCGGGATCTAATGCCTGATGATCTGAGGTGGAGCTGATGTAATAATAATAGAAATAAAGTGAGCAATAAATGTAATGTGCTTGAATCATCCCCAAACCATCCCTCCTCCCCTGTCTGTGGAAAAATTGTCTTCCACAAAATAGGTGCTTGATTTGAAAGAGGTTGCGGACAGCTAGAACAGAGGAGTCAGTGCTTCGTCTCACATGAATCACTGACAGAATCAATTGTTATAAGAACCAAGATAGATTACATGAGAGGAGGAAGCAAGGGAGTAGAACCTCCCAGCTGCTCAAAGAGCTAAAAGTGAAGGCCTCTGCGTCTGTCTATATGTGTGTGTGCGTGCGTGAGAGTGAGAGTCTGTCTCTCTGTCTCTTTCTCTCTCTCTCTCTCACACACACACACATATACACACTCCTTTTCCTGTGAATTATTAGAATTTAATTATGCTGTTCATTTTACCATCTTTAAATGAAAAATCACAAATTAATAACAATGGTGAGGTATAACTACAAAGTAATATGACTGACTTTTTAACAAATAAAACAGAGTTTTTACATTACGTAAACAAGTTTTGTCCTTGTAAAGAAAAGAAGCTATATGTTTATTTCAAGGATTCTATTGGCCAGTCTTTTTTTTTGCAACTCTTATTTTAGAATGGTGTTTGGAACCCATGACATTCTTTTGAATATTGTCCATAGTGACAAAACTTCTCTCTTCAGAGTGTATCTAATTGGTGAAAATAAAAAGCATTCAGAGCCAAGTTCAATGATTACAAGTAGATGTCCACACTGGGTGATATAATCTGGGCTTAAAAAGGAGGTGCAGTTCTGGAGTAAACTATCCTGATTTTCCTGTGCTGGCTCTTCTGCTCATTTCCTGCCCACCCCCCAGTTCACCTATTGTAATGAGCCTACTGGTGTTCATTATTATCGAAGAATGTGACATAACTTAGCTTGAGCTCAGCAGTGTTTTTCAGCCTTATGTCCATCTCAACCCTACTTCCAACTTAAAGATCTTGAATCCAGAACTTGATTCTACTTGTGGCTCTTTTAACTGGATATTAGCTATGATTTCCCCATTGTTTAAACTAGTAGTTTTCTAAGTATACTCTGAGTTAAAATTTTCTTTTGCCTTTGGATGCTGTGTGTTTGCTGACAAAGAACTCCCTACTCTACCTGGCTCGCCTGAAAACCCAAATTCTGATGTGAACCATGTGGTCCACACTGAGAATTCCACTGTTATGAACACAATTTCAAAATAAGTGTTTCAGAGTTATTGTAACTACCAGGGATACTATTAGAATGAGTATAGAATGAGCTTAAGACCTTTCAAGATGATTACTTTTAAAATAATACTTGATTGTGTGCATGCATATGTGAGTGCTCTATTTTTTTGTCAACTTTTTATTATGGAAGATTTTAAATGTTTTTGCCTAGCTTCAACAACCACCAACTTTCTCATCTTGTTTCATCAACCTCCTTCCAAAATTTTTCCAAAATATTTTAAAGCAAAGTCCAGATATTATATCATTTCTCCTACAAATATATCAGTATTTACATCAAATAAGAGATTTTTTAAAAAACAAAACCACTGTTCTTTTATTAAACTCAACAAATTACTGAACTCTTCATACTGTCTATATTTTAATTTATGTTTAATTTCTCCAATTATCTCAAAACTGTCCTTTTAGACCTGGTATTTGAATCAGGATCCAAACAATGTCTACATATCATATGTAATAGGTCTCTGAAGAGTCTTTTAATAGGTATATTTGCTATAAATAATAATATACATATAATTTTATATATTGCTGTTATCAACTTACTTAGCTAAATTATAAAGAGATATTTTACTTGTATATATATGTATATAGATAGATAGATAGATATCTTGTTTTCATTAAGCATCAAATTTCTGTATAAATTAGTGACTTTTCCTCAGCAGAGTCTAAAGAAAGGACTCAAGTTCATTGGCTATCTAAATGGGGTGGGCATAAGAGGCAGTGGCCTTGATTTTTATCACTTCAAACTGTCTCTTCTTGGCATTTGATTTTGATTCCATAAAAATGATAATTCATCATTTCTATAATAAATTCAGTGTTTATAGATATTGTTTACATTACTCTATCTCAGATTTTCCAATATGAGCTCTCAAAAGGAGAATTTATTTCAATGATAAATGACTCTTCATTACATTATTTTTCTACTCCGTTATTGCCACATAAATCTCTTAACTCAATATACAACATATTGTAGAAAATGAATGCTTCACAAAGAGTGGTAAACATTTTCCAAGGTACTATCCAAGTGATAACAATGTACTTTAGTTTATGAAATAAAAGCACAATAAAATCCTCTTTGCCATTAGCTGTATAAAAAAGAGCCAGATCTAATGTATCTTCTTATATCTCCAAATTGCAGAGCCTTACTCCTGGGCCTTTATGTTAAATCCTTTTTTCTTTTAGTGTGGTTTCTTTTTAGAAGTATATGCAAATATAAAAATAGGTTCAGAAGAAATGTACTGTAAAAATATATAGTTAGGAAAATCTTAATTATAAACCGTTAAAAGGTAATACTCATTTAAAACTCAGTGCTCATTTAACCACATAGTTCAGCGCATTAATAGTATTACTTTGTGTCATGATCTGCAAATTCATTATTAAATCATTTTCAAACTAGTATACAAAATACACAAATACAGCCCAGAAATAACAGGTTAACATAGTCTTGCTTCAGCTGGAACTAATTCTGTGTTCAAGTTATTCTCCTTAGGGAAAAATAAATTGAAGAATTTAATTGAGCATTTAGAATACCAAAAGAGAAAATTGATGTATTTAGGAACAGACTGACGCAAATCACATTCCACTGCATTAGCATTTATTTGTGCAGCAAACAGTCTCCAATCGAGTTCCTGTGCCTTAGCTTCTTAAGGTAAATATCTTCCTTTGCTTTAGAAGAGGTTTCAATCTGGCTTTGGAAAGCATTCCAATCTGGGAACTAGTATTAAAAGACCCAATTCTACACCTCGCACTCCCATGAGTATAGCTCACTGACACCAATATTAAAGTTTTATTTATGAAAATCCCCTGCTCTTTTTAAAAACTGAATAAATATAGCCTTGTTATCCCTACTGTCATAACTACACAAACTGTGTGTGCATGTTTGTGTGTGGGTGGGTGCACGCCCAGGTACATGCATGCTCACACATGCACATGCAGGAGCCCATGAACACAAAGAATAAAAGCTACAACTTGGGGTGCAATATCATATGTGCTGTGCTTAGTCACTCAGTCATGTACATATCTTTGCGACCCCATGGACTATAGCCCATCAGGCCCCTCTGTCCATGGGGATTCTCCAGGCAAGAATACTGGAGTGGGTTGCCATGGCCTCCTCCAGGGGATCTTCACAACCAAGGGATCTAACCCAGGTCTCCTGCATTGCGGGCAGATTCTTTAATGTCTGAGCCACCAGGGAAGCAATATCTTATAGGAGTAGGTAATTCTCCCATCGATACACTATACTTAATATTCTACAGGTTTCTTCTCTTCAAATTATAAACCAGTAAATCATTCTACTAACAATATGTAACAGTTTCCTGGCCCCAAATCCATCCTTTGGTGGAAATGAAAGCAACCCAAGAGAGGAATACATATCAATAAATATTTAATATCTGAAATTAAAACTCCTGCCCAAGATATGAATGACAGAAAACTATAAGGAATAACAATTTTGATGAGCTCTTCAATTACAATAAAAATTCATTTTCTAAAAATGCCTGGAAAGAATTCAATTTACTTATTTTCTCAATAAGTCCTCCTGAAAACTCTGTCCAAAAAAATTATGGCAGTTAATTTGGGTTTTATTGCACAAGGGAGATTGATTTTTGCAGGAATCTCGGGGTAATTCCCTTTGTAAATACCTCCTTGCCCAAAATCCTTTAACATGTGAACAATGATTTTCACAAGATTGCCTTGCAAGTCTGTCTTTGTAGCATAAGTTTTTTAAAAGAAGGCTATATTGCTAGCCTCTACGGTGTCTGCAGATAGATAATGAATTCTGCAGATTATCTAGAACAGCTGGGCAACTGTGGCTTTTCCACCTGAGACCTCAGCAGGTTACCAGGCCATGACAGCATGAACAAACATCAACGGAGACTCAGGCTGAAGAGCAGGAGAAATGAATAGCCTGTTTTCCTAAGCAGGTATCTTAATGGTTCCCAAAGGTAAACACAATTTATTCTTATAATTATTGATATATTGTTTTTAAAAATCTAGTCTAATTCACCCTCTTTCTACAATCTTTCAACTAATATTGACAAAAGAAAGCAAGTTATGCTGTGTTCAATGGCACACAGTGTTCTCATTTATAGAGTTATTCATTGGGCTTTAATATGAAATATAATATTGAAATTTAACAACGTTTTAGTATACTAAAAGTTACAGAGGTCAAAAGACATTTATGGAAGGTTACCCATATTGCTTTCAGAACACAATCAAGGTAAAACTGATTGAGAAATTTGAGATACTAATATTTAGATTGGGTGGGTTGTTTTTGTTTTAGAAAATTAGTCATATTCTGCAGAAAGATGATAAAATATTAGTCCCCATACTCCACAAAATAAATTTATCTCTTTAGCCACAGGCAGGAATGACAATACAAATTGATTTTCTACTGTGGTTTAGACAGAACATGACAATTCCCCTCCTAGTCTAAGATCTGTTTGTTTAATTTCTTGAGATACCTAGAAAAGGGCAGTAAACATAGAAGATGCTTAGAAATAACACTTGTATTCATAATAACATTGCTTAATAAAGAGAATGGTTTCACAGAATGGCCTAAAGTCTTCACCACTCATCCAGTTTTTAACCACATGTCCCTTCTTGGGGAATAGCAAAGAAATAAAAATAAATTGTCGTTACCTTTTACCACATTTTCCACTTGTAATGTTAACCCTCTGGATGCGTGGCTGTTTGCAAAGTTAATATGGACTATTTGTTATTTCTATCAGGTATTAAAATATTTGCTTAAAGTTATCCTAGGAATAACAATGTTAGGTGTATAGTTACAAATTTTCTAACCCTATTAAGTTTAAATTTTATTAAAATATCATTCAGTAGAATGTTGACAACCCACAACCATCCATAAAAGAAAATTTTCATTGCAGGATCACGAAGCCAAGCTAACACAGGACAAAGTGTAAAAATCAGCTTTTGCTTATATTTTTCAATGATGCAAAATTCACAAAGGATACCTAGAATATCTAAAGAAAACCCCCTCACTCAAAGAAATTTTCTTTCAGTTGGTACCACTTCTTTCTTTCTGATGACAGATGGCTAGGATTTCAGGCCTTCCTGGTGGGCTGGCACTGGCCTTATCCATCATTTTAAAAGAGACAATATTATTTTGCCTATAAAGACTCACACCAGAATATTCATTGTTCCTAAACAGGCATACCTTGTTAACATACTTTATTGAGCTTCACAGATACTCTGTTCTTTAAAAATTTTATTGTATTTATTTGTCTGTTTATTTACTTCTTACTTTTGGCCACGCTCAGTCTGCATTGCTGTGAGCCAGCTTTCTCTAGCTGCGGTGAGTCGGGGCTTCTCTTATTGCAGAGCAGTCTCTAAGAGCCGGTGGCTCAGGGGGTGTGGCATACCAGCTCTGCTGCCGCCACAGCATGTGGAATCTTCCTGGACGGGGGATCAAACCATGTTCCCTGCAATGCGAGCTGGGTTCTTAACCACTGGACTACCAAGGAAGTCCGATGTTGTGTTTTTTACAAACTGGAAAAGGTTTGTGGCAACCCTGCACTGAGCAAGTCTATTGGTGCCATTTTTCAATGGAATTTGCTCACTCCGTGTCTCTGTCTGGAGAAGGAAATGCAACCCACTCTAATATTCTTGCCTGAAAAATCCCATGGACAGAGGAGCCTGGTAGGTTACAGTCCAAAGTATCTCAAAGAGTTGAACGTGACTGAGCAACTAAGCACATATGTGTCTGTTACATTTTGCTGATAATTAGAACATGTCACGCTTTTCCATTATTGTTATGGTGATCTGTGATAGTGATTGTTATACTACTATTATAGTTGTTTCAGAGGCATCACAAATCACAGCAATATAAGACAGCAAACTTAACCGGTAAATGTTACATGTGTTCTGACTGCTCCATCAACCAGTCATTCCCCTCTCTCTTGCTCTCCTTGGGCTTCCCTATTCCTTGAGGCTCAACAATATGGAAATTAGGCCAATTAATGACCTACAATGACTTCTAAGGGTTCAAGTAAGAAGAAGATTTGCTTATACCTCGGTCTACATCAAAAATTAGAAATGATTAAACTTAGTGAGGAAGGCATGTCAAAAGTCAAGACAGGCTGAGAGCTAGGCCTCTTAAGCCAGATAGACAAGCTGTGAATGCAAAGTAAACATTCCTGAAGGAAACTACTACTCCAAAGAACACACAAACGATAAGAAAGATAACCAGCCATTTGCTGAGATGGAGAAAGTTGTTGTAGTCTGGGTAAAAGATCAAACCAGCCATAATATTCACTTAGCCAAAGCCTAGTCCAAAGCAAGGTGCTAACTCTGTTCAATTCTCTGAAAGCTAAGGGAGGTGAGGATGCTGCAGAAGAGAAGCTTGAAGCTAGTTTCCTGTGGATGAGCAAAGAAAGTGGTTTCTTCAGATCAAATCCATGCCTGGTGAAAATGCTGTAAAGATTGTTGAAAGGACAACAAAAATTTAGAATATTACATGAACAGTTGATAAACTGGCAGCAGGCTTTGACTCTAGTTTGCTTTAATGTGAGAACCATTTACTGTGCAGCTACTATTTGCAGAACACTGGACTAGACACTGTGGAGCTCATGAACTGACCCCCACTGGGAGGAGTGCAAAGGATTTGTAGGAGATCGTAAGCACCATCGGGGTGTTGGCGAAGATTCTTGTAAGAGGCATGAGAGAGGCCTGATATAGGATATGAGTGGAGGGAGCTCAGGACGGTGATCGGGATTCCATGGTTATCACAGAGTAAGTCCTGTCATCTCCTGCCAAATGTACTCCTGATCTGGGCAGATGTGGAACTAGATGGACAAGAAGCCATGAAGCATCTTCTCTCCCTCCTGGGGCTGAACCTACCAAGGACTGATTCTAGATTGGAAAGATGTTCTACTGTGGGTAAAATGCTGTTGGATAGCATTACATGCTACAGAGAAATCATTCATGAAAGGAAAAGTCAATTGATGTAGCGAAATTTATTGTTCTCTTATTTTAAGAAATTTCCAAAGCCCTCCCCCAACCTTCAGCAACCACCAACCTGATCAGTTAGCAGCCGTCAACCCTGAGACAAGACCCTCCACCAGGAAAACGATTAGGACTGTCTGAAGGCTCAGACAATGGTTAATAATTTTTAGCAATAAAGTATTTTAAATTAAGGTATGTACATTATTTTTCAAGATATAAAGCTGTTGCACACTTAATAGACTATAAGAGAGTATAAATGTAACTTCTATGTAAAAAAAATTTGTGTGACTTGCTTCATTGTGATATATTCTTTATTGTGGTAGTCTGGAACCCAACCCACAACATCTCTGAGGTGTGCCTATATATAATATAGAAGTACATTCAGAAATATATAGCTATGGACTGTTCCTATGTACATACTATAAAAGCAGTATTCTTAGAGATGTTATTTTAGGAAGTGCACAGAGCCAGTGTCTCTTGTTATTCTACCAAAATCTGTATGGAGCTCATAAGTTCTTAAATATATTAATACACCTCAACATGACAATGTGTAAAACATCTGAGGCAGACCCGGGTATTGCCCACAGACCACATTATCCTACAGTTTACGCTACCCCCTAAATATCTGAATAAACTTCTTAGTTCTCTGAGTCTACATGAACACAGTATACTTTAGTTAGCTTTCATGTTGTGGGCTAGCATGTATACGGATGGCTTTGCTTTTAAATTCTTCATCAACAGAACACAAAAGAAAGCTATTGAGGACAAGGGAGTAGGGTGTTAATATGATGTCATATAAAACATAACTCCCCACAAGTACACCCTGTGATAATTGTGTGTAGGTAATAGCGAAATTTTGAAATATTATTAGAAGTCAGAACCTTGCTGAGTCTGATGAAAATAAAGTCCTTTTAAAGGGTCAAGTTATTCTTGGCTGGTGCCTTTTCAACTAAGGTAGCTTGCTGTATTGGTTTTAAATGTAAAGGCTCTGAACTCTCACTTAATGCCCAACAGACCATCCTTGACATTCATGGCACCATCGTCCCAGTAGATGATGAAGGCATATGAAGGCATGGGACAAGACTAAAAGAAAGGAAACACCTAAAACAAGTGCTGAGAGTCACTCTGCTTCCAGCTTAGGGAAAATTATTCATTGCCAGGCCAATGAAACCAGACTGAGAGATCACATCAGTGACCAAGTCCTGCGACACAGCCAGTTTAAAAGAGCAAGCCTGCCTCCTTGTGAGTAGACAGAGGACCCCTTTCCATCCTCTGTTTCCTCTGGTTCAGAAACACAGAGTTTATACCAAGCAGAAAACTAAGCAGTTACCTATCAACCATACGGATAGATGGAGAAAAATCAAGTGTCACTGTTCTTGTTCTCGCTGCTTACACCATGGCAGTGAGAATAAGTTAGCCCACCCCATAACCAGCTGGAAGCTGTAAATACTAAAATACAATGTCTACTGTTGTGGACAGAGGTCAGGCATGGACCCAGTTCAAAAGATAGCTTGAAATCAAGAACCCAGGGATAATAATAAAGCAGATGAGAACTAAAACCAGTAACTTAATGCTGGGTGAACACAATAAATTTGATTACTAAACTGAGTCTACATATAAGCAAGAGCCTATATATAAGCAAGAGTACTTTAAAGAATTGCTAATATCTGCTGGATCATCGAAAAAGCTAGAGAGTTCCAGAAAAACATCTATTATTGCTTTATTGACTATGCCAAAGCCTTTGACTGTGTGGATCACAACAAACTGTTGAAAATTCTTCAAGAGATGGGAATACCAGACCACCTGACCTGCCTCTTGAGAAACCTGTATGCAGGTCAGGAAGCAACAGTTAGAACTGGACATGGAACAACAGACTGGCTCCAAATAGGAAAAGGAGTACGTCAAGGCTGTATATTGTCACCCTGCTTATTTAACTTATATGCAGAGTACATCATGAGAAATGCCGGGCTGGATGAAGCACAAGCTGGAATCAAGATTGCCAGGAGAAATATCAATAACCTCAGAGATGCAGATGACACCACCCTTATGGCAGAAAGTGAAGAAGAACTAAAGAGTCTCTTGATGAAAGTTAAAGAGGAGAGTGAAAAAGTTGACTTAAAGCTCAACATTCAGAAAACAAAGATCATGGCATCTGGTCCCATCACTTCATGGCAAATGGATGGGGAAACAGTGCAAACAGTGGCTGACTTTATTTTTCTGGACTCCAAAATCACTGCAGATGATGATTGCAGCCATGAAATTAGAAGATGCTTACTGCTTGGAAGGAAAGTTATGACCAACCTAGATAGCATACTAAAAAGCAGAGACATTACTTTGCCAACAAAGGTCTGTCTAGTCAAGGCTATGGTTTTTCCAGTGGTCATGTATGGACGTGAGAATTGGACTATAAAGAAAGTTGAGCACCGAAGAATTGATTCTTTTGAACTGTGATGTTGGAGAAGACTCTTGAGAGTCCCTTGGACTGCAAGGAGATCCAACCAGTCCATCCTGAAGCAGATCAGTCCTGGGTGTTCATTGGAAGGACTGATGCTGAAGCTGAAACTCCAATACTTTGGCCACCTCATGCGAAGAGTTGATTCATTGGAAAAGACCGAGATGCTGGGAGGGATTGGGGGCAGGAGGAGAAGGGGACGACAGAGGATGAGATGGCTGGATGGCATCACCAACTCAATGGACATCAGTTTGAGTAAACTCCAGGAGTTGGTGATGGACAGCGAGGCCTGGCGTGCTGCGGTTCATGGGGTGGCAGAGTTGGACACGACTGAACTGAACTAAACTGAACTTTAAAGAAAATGTAGGCTATTAAAAAGGAATTTTAAATGTGTATTTTGGGTTTTAACCCCAGATGGTATAAACAAACAGGGGACTGAGGATAATTGCTTAGGCCCCTAAAACTTAGACCCGTCCTTGGCTCTGCTCTTTCACTCCCGAAGCACTCCTGTATTTACTCCCTAAGCAAATCACAGGCCTGTCATACCTGCAAATACACCCAGACCCTGATTCATTCTCACTCTCTCCACCAAGGCGCTTTCAACGCACACCTGGATCACTGCAAGGGGCCTACTAACCCGACTTGCTGTGTCCTTATTTTCTCCCCTTTTGCAGTTTCTTATCAGCATGGCAGTCAGTGTGATCCTTTTGACCATCCTACATAAAAATGCAACACTTCTCCAGAAATTCCCATCTCCCTTCTCCGCTTTCTTTTTCTCCATAGTATTTCCCACCATTTGACAGACTACAATATTTCATTTAATGTAAAATATCATTAATTATAATGGTTCACATTTTAAAATGATTCTACCCTCAAAGCATGGCCAATTAAATATGATATATCACCAGTTGGAAGAGGCATCCTGATTTCAAAGATTTTAAATTGTGAAAAAAAAGTTATTTGACTCAGTGAAAAATGGTCACTTACTTATTTATTTATTACCTATCTGCCTCCCTTAAACTCCAAGAAGGGAGAGATTTTTAACCTTATTTTTCACAACTTGAACAGTGGCTAAGGAATTATGATAGATATTCATGAAATATTTTTTAATTGAAAGAATGAAATCAAGTAAAAGTAGCTTAAGTTCCTCATTTTACATGAGGTTAAAGGCTGTACTACTATAAGAGAAAAGCATTCATCTTGTATAGAGGGATGCCTCTCTCATAATATTCCTACATATAAAGCCCTGGTAAGCTGACTTCACAATCCAAACTTACAAACACGTGAGAAAACAAGACTCTGTGAACAAGGGGCAACAGAAACAGCAGCAGCACAACATGCAGAGTTAGACCGTCAGGTGGACCCGTGGATAAGAATCTGCCTGCCAGTGCAGGGGACATGGGTTTGATCTCTGGTCTAGGTAGAGCTTACCTATGATGGAGCAACTAAGCCCATGTCCCACAACTGCTGAGGCCCACACTCCAGAGCCCATGCGTCACAGCAAGAGAAGTCAGTGCAATGAGAAGCCCTCACACCACACTAGAGTGTGGTTCTTGCTCGCCACAGCTAGAGAAAGCCTGTGGACAGCAACAAAGACTCAGCACAGCCAAAAAAGAAAAGAAGAAGTTTACAAAGAGTTTTAAGTAAAAAAGAATTAGACTGTCAAGAACTTGAGATATTAGAAGGATTATATGCAAACTATAAAATCATTACCTTCAAAATATCTGAGAAGTAAAAGATGGAATGGAAAACATAAGAATGGAACAAAAGATCATTTTCTTTTCTAACATTATGACAGACAAGATACCCTGAATGATGCACTGATTAGAAGAATTAAAATTCCATATACAGTATTATTTTTAGCATATCACTGGACTGGTACAAAAGCAAAGAATCTGGAGGTCCCCAAAACTCACTGGAATTTGAAGTCCTAAGAGGAAAGGAACACCAAAAGTGGCTAATGCCCTGAGAATTTCTGCTGCTTCTTTAGGGATCTTGCCTCAATTTCTGCATGGGATTCATAGGAAACTGAAGATTGAGTCCTGGGTCCTGGGTCCTGGGTTCAAGTGAATTAGGAACCTAATAAGGGATCTGAGGTAAACTGAACTCCACAGGCTGTTTCCTCAGTGGGGATATGAATTAGAAATAACTACATCACATAGAAGGGGAAAGCCAGAAAATTCCCCTAATTCAGATTGCATTTGGTAGAGAAGGAAAAAATCCTCTCCTAAAACTTTTTAGCCATAAACCAACAAACATGTAGGTTTTTGTTGCAAATTTATACCACTTATATAGTTTTTTTAAATCCCTAAATAGAAAAACTAAAGTGATTCTGGGTTAATTTTGCCAAGTGACTGGCAAATGAAAAATGAAAATCCAAATAAAAAGGAATGAAAAATTCAAATGAAATGAGAAAGCAAATGAAAATCCTTTTTGAGGAATTCAACTTGAACCTCAAAAATTTCTACAGATAAAATCCAGAAATAAAGCAGTCTACACAGAAATGTCATGAAATACATTCAAAGAAAAAAAGGTACCATGAGTGAAAACAAGTAGAAATAACAGATGTAAAAAGAAACCTGCAAAGACACGAGATATTTATAGTGTCAGAATATTTTTAAAATTCTATAATTAATTTATTCAAAGAATTTAAAGAGAAGCTTGAATACATGAGCAAAGAATGACCAAAAAGAACCTAACAGTACTTCTATAATTACAATGTTTAATGGTGGAAATAAATATATTTGATGATAATTAAGCAATAGATTGACAGAATGTAGCCAAAAGAGATAAAGAGATAGAAAATATGAAAGAGAAGTTAAAAGGTATGAAACTTATAAAGAGATGGTCTATTGGGTTTGATTAGACCATTAGAGTTCTGAAAGGTGATAATAGGAAGAATGGAGACGAGATCTCTTTAGAGGGATAATTTCTTTGAATTTTCCAGAATTACTGAAGGACATTAAAATACAGATCAAAGAAATCCAACCTACTCCAAGGAAGAAAAAAAAAAAAAATCCATACCTATAGAGACCACAACAGTGAAACAGGAGAACATCAAGGAGATCTTAAAATCATTCAGAGGCTCATGAGTGATGGCTAATATAGAAATGGCAATTAAGCTGAATGTTTACCTGCTGAAAGTAATGGTAGGAACCAAAAGACAGTAGAATGATATTTTCAATGTACTTAAAAAACATTAGTATAGCATTCTATACCCTCAGAAGCTACCTTTGAAAAATATAAATGAAATTAAGGTATTTTAGACAAAAGAGTCTATTACCTAAAAATCTTCAAATGGAAATTCTAAGTTTTATATATATATAATATATTTATATAAATATATATATATATTTATCAGAGAGATGAAAAATCATATTGTTTCAGGCAAAACTACCAAGAGAATCACATATGTAATTTCATAGTTCCAAGTAGCCACATTAAGACCATTAAAAACAAACAGGTGAAATAATTTTAAAAATAGTGTATTTAAGAAAATTACTAGAAATGATCATTTTAACATGAAATCAATGTTTAAAAACTGATGAGATCACTCACATCAATTTTTTCACCATGTCTTTGAGATCTAGTGTGTATTTTGTACCAACACATTGAGATACCAATGCTAACATTTAAAGTAAAATGTAGTCTTAATCAAAACAATAAATTGTGTTTAATAGACAACTATTTTGTTTTTCTAATTTAAATTTAATTAAAATTAAGAAAAAAAATTTAACACTTCAGTCTCACTAACCACATTTCAAGGGCATTAGCCACACTGTACTAGTGGCTATCGTACTGGACAATACAGGTTTGGAGGTTGTATGATTTACAGTGGAATGATGGGGAGCTATGCTAATAAATGAGAGAAAATAATAATTATTCATTGCTTTATGAAACAGTGACAATCATTATCATCCTCATTGATATTATCATTACCACAGAATTTTGAAGCAGCCATGAACTAGAATAATGGGGAGAAATAGCCTACGATAAGTTGGTTGGGATGTGATTAGAGTGAAAACATTCTAAAATCCTTATATTTCTGAGAGAGAAGTGAAATCTTTCAGACTTTGTTAGATTAAATATGCAAGTTAAAATATATAGGATAGGGGGATATCAGAAAATACAGTAGGGTAGGGACCTCCAGGAGGCATCTCTCTCAAGAAACACTAAAAGTTTGGTGAAACAAAACAACATATTGGAATCAACTTTTAAGAACTGAGAAAATAGATGAGGATTTTTAGCAACCAAAAGCTTAGTCACCAGAGAAAGCCACTGAAAGAGGGTGAGAGATCTTCGTGGTATTTTTTTTTTTTCTTCGTGGTATTTTAACCTAGTTCCACCTCTTCTCTGGCATGGAGACATTTTTGAAGATGATAGCCTGCATTTCCAGTGTGGGTATCTAATATCAGAGACAGCAGAAAGCAACTTGTTCTCATGGGATTTTGTTTCTCTGTTCTGACGTAACTGGGGTTTCCCCAAAAGACTTCTGCCAGGGTCTTCCCCTTGTTGAGCCTAACTCAGAGCTCTGTCACAGAAGTGCCTATGAGGTCCTCAAAAACAATGAAAACAAATGAACATGTTGCTGCTGCTGCCTGGGGAACAAAAATAAAAATTGGAGCAAAAAGAGACCTGTAGAAAGCCTGGGAGGAAAAACTGGAGAGTGTGATTTTATTTTTGGAGGGGGCTGGAGAATAAGAGTTTTATAAACAGTTTTCAACAAGATTAACAGGACTGCTCAATGGGAAAAGAATAGTCTCTTTGACAAATGGTGCTGGGACAAGTAGATATCCACGTGTAAAGGAATGAGGTTGGGCCTTTATCTTACACTATAATGATTCAAAGATTTAAATTTAAGGCCTACTACTATAAAACTCTTAGAAGAAAACAGGGGAGAATCTTCATGATTTTAGCAATTGTTTGGCAATGGATTCATAAATATGACATCAAAAGTACAAGCAACAAAAGATAAAATAGATAAATTTGATTTCAACAAAATTTAAGACTTCCCAGCATCAAAAGATACTATCAAGAGAATGAAAGGATAATTCACAGACCAGGAGGGCTATGCCAAACTGGGAGAAAATATTTGCTAATCATATACCTGAGAAGGGTCTAGTATCCAGAATATAAAAAGAACTCACAACTCAGCAACAAATAGACAAACCATCCAGTTTTAAAGTGGATAAATGACTTATAATAGACATAACAGACATTTCTCAAAAAAAATCCAAATAGCCAATAAACACATGAAAAGATGCTAAATGGCTTTAGTCACTGAGGAAATGCAGATGAAAACCACACTGAGACACCACTTGGGGTATGTGATATGAGACATTGCATCCCCTGGGATGGCCATTTTTAAAAAAAAAAAAAGGAAAATTACAAGTGTTTGGAAGGATGTGGAGAAATTGGAACCCTTATGCATTGCTGGTGGAAATGTAAAATGGTACAGTGCTTTGGAGAACAATTTGGTGTTTCCTCAAAAAGTTAAACATGGAATTACTATATAACCCTGTAATTTCCTTCCTAGGTACTGGGTTGGCCAAAAAGTTTGTATGAGGTTTTCCATACCATTTTATGGGAAAAACCTGAATGAATTTTCTGGCCAACCCAATGTACATATGCAAGGGGACTGAAACAGGTTTTCAAATAAAAACTTGTACCAGAATGTTAACAGCAGCTCTATGTACAATAACCAAAAGGTAGAGACAACCCAAATGTCCATCAACAGATAAACGAATAAATAAAATAAAAATAGTCATTCAATAGACTATTATTCAGCCATAAAAAGAATTATTGCATATGCCACTGGTACCTGCTACAAGATGGATGGACCTTGAAAACATGCTAAGTGAAAGAAGTCAGGACACATATTGTACGATTACATTTGTATGAAAAGTTCAGAATAGGCTGATCCATACAGACAGGACGTTGGTTATTGTTTGCCAGGAGTCGGGAGAGTGGTGAATTCGGTGTGTGTGTTAGCTGCTCAGTTGTGTCCGACTCTTTGCAACCCTGTGGGCTGTAGCCCGCTAGGCTCCTTTGTCCATGAGGATTCTCCAGGCAAGGATACTGGAGAGGGTTGCCATTCTCTCCAGGGGATCTTCCCAACCCAGGGATCAAACCCAGGTCTCCTGCATTGCAGGCAGATTCTTTACCGTCTGAGCCACCAGGGAAGCCCGATTTACCGGGGAAATTGAGGCTGACTGCTTAATAGGTACCTAGTTTCTGTTTCTGTAGATAAAAAATTTCCAGGACTAGACAGTTTCATGTGCACGGTTTGTGTGATGTGGTGATGGCTGCACGTCGGAAATACATTAATAGTTAATACCACTCAACTGTACACTTTAAAATTATTACAATGACAGATCTAATGTTATCTTATTTTACCATGACTAAATGTTGTATGTGTGTGTATCTGTTACTAATCAGCTAGAGGACATGAAATTTCAAAATATAGGGTGTATACAAAAAAGAATAAAAAGTGAAATAAGAGCATCCAAAAGAAACTTACTGAAGAATACATTTAGTATGATTAGTAAATTATACACTCATATGTATGTACGCGCGTGCGTGCTCTGTCACTTCAGTCATGTCTGACTCTTTGTGACAGTAAGGACTGTATTCTGCCAGGCTCCTCTGTCCAAGGGATTCTCCAGGCAAGAATACTGGAGTGGGTTGCCAGTCCCTCCTCCAGGGGATCGTCCTGACCCAGAGATCCAACCTGCAGCTCCTGTGGCTCCTGCCTTGCAGGCAGATTCTTAACCACTGAGCCTCCGGGGAAGCCCGCAAGTATGTATATCTCAAGTTAGTTTTAAAAATAAAACAAAAGAATAGGAAGCCGGGCAAAAGACCCAGCACACAGAGCTCTTCACAGATCTCTGTTTTAATCTTTATGAATTACACAGTAGATTAAGCAGAGCTGATATTTACAAAATAAAAAATTAGCAGACTGGAAGACAGATCTGATGAAATCCCAAATACAGCACCAACACATATGAAAGTCATGGAGAAGAAAAGACAAAAGATGTTTCACTGGAATTTCAGAAGGAGAAAATAAAGAGAACTGGAAAGAGGAAATCCCCATCATCGATGAAGATTCTTGTTTTTCATCCTCACATTCAGAAAATGCCACAAACATATTCTATTTCTATTGAGGTTTAATATAGGTGAGTCCTAAAGGAAATCAGTCCTGAATATTCATTGGAAGGACTGATGCTGAAGCTGACGCTCCAGTACTTTGGTCAAGAACGTTGCAAAGAACTGACACATTTGAAAAGACCATGATGCTGGGAAAGAGTGAAGGCAGAAGGAGAAGGGGACAACAGAGGATGAGATGGTTGATGGCATCACCGACTTGGATGGACATGAGTTTGAGCAAGCTCCGGGAGTTGGTGATGGACAGGAAAGCCTTTATGTGTTGTAGTCCATGGGGTCGCAAAGAGCTGGACACGACTGAGCAACTGAACGGAACTGACAGGTGAGTCAGTATAACAATATCCAGCATTTCTAATTTCTTTTTTTTTTTTGAAACTGTATTTTTTATTTCAAAATGGTCATATATATGCCACTCCATATGGTTCACCCCAAACATATCTTTAGGGTTTGCAGAGTTTCCACCTCAGCCATTCAAGTAAATGTGAAGAAAAATATCCCATTTTAAAGCATACTGATGTATGAAAATATTATTCATAGACCAAAAATAAATGTATAAATGAGATACTACAAATATTTGTTAGTGCTCTTCAATGAAGCAAGTGGGTTGTATTTTAAAGTTGAATAAAATGATCATAACACTTTTCAGTAAAATGCATTTCTAATTTCTGTCACAAATGTTTTTCTCAAGGTAGCCTGGTAAATATTCTTAACATATGGACATACATACTTCATGCAACACTTGTGATATGTCTTTCCCACTACAGAAATGATGTCCATGTACTGTCTTGTAGTTAATGAATAATAATTTATATCTACACTGGATTCTGTTAAGCAAGCATGATATTATTTGTAGAGAAAATGTTGAACACAGTCATCTTTTTCATGGTTCCAAATTCTACCTTATGTGGGAAAATTTCATCACCATTACATCAATTTTGGAAATCTTCCCAGAAGTTAAAGTTGCATTGTTTGTTTTTGAGAAAGAAAGAAATATATGTTAGACATGGAATATCTTTGTTAAGACAAAAATGATATCGAAATGGAATAGGAGTATTTGAATTGGAACCATTTAAGTAAATGTGGGACATGTGGACATTATAAATATACTCAAGCTGAAGAATTACTAATATCTACTGATTTTATGTCTCTGCTTTTCAATATGCTATCTAGGTTGGTCATAACTTTCCTTCCAAGGAGTAAGCATCTTTTAATTTCCTGGCTGCAATCACCATCTGCAGTGATTTTGGAGCCCAGAAAAATAAAGTCAGCCACTGTTTGCACTGTTTCCCCATCCATTTGCCATGAAGTGATGGGACCGGATGCCATGATCTTAGTTTTCTGAATGTTGAGCTTTAAGCCAACTTTTTCACTCTCCTCTTTCACTTTCATCAAGAGACTCTTCAGTTCTTCTTCACTGTCTGCCAAAAGGGTGGTGTCATCTGCATCTCTGAGGTTATTGATATTTCTCCCAGCAATCTTGATTCCAGCTTGTGCTTCCTCCAGCCCAGCATTTCTCATGATGTACTCTGCAGGCATGAATGTTAGAACTGGACTATAAAGAAAGCTGAGCACCGAAGAATTGATGCTTTTGAACTATGGTGTTGGAGAAGACTCTTGAGAGTCCCTTGGACTGCAAAGAGATCCAAGCAGTTCATCCTAAAGGAGATCAGTCCTGGGTGTTCATTGGAAGGACTGATGTTGAAGCTGAAACTCCAATATTTTGGCCACCTGATACGAAGAGCTGACTCATTGGAAAAGACCTTGATGCTGGGAAAGATTGAGGGCAGGAGGAGAAGGGGACGACAGAGGGTGAGATGGTTGGATGGCATCACCGACTCAATGGACATGGGTTTGGGTGGACTCTGGGAGTTGGTGATGGACAGGGAGGCCTGGTGTGCTGTGGTTCGCAGGATTGCAAAGAGTCGGACACGACTGAGCGACTGAACTGAAATGAACTGAATTGAACTGATTTTATGCACTATGTTAAAATATAGGCCTGTTCCATTTACTCTGTCCATTTAACATATTTAAAGTGCAGCCCAGAGAATTTGCTTAAGTAATCGCTCCATCTAACTAGCCTTTGTTGGTGTTGCTCAGTCGCCCAGTGTGTCCGACTCTTTGTGACCGCATGGACTGCAACACTCCAGGCCTCCCTGTCCTTCACCATTTCCCATTGTCTAGCCAAGTTCATGCTCATTGCATCGGTGATGAGGTCCAGCCACTTCATCCTCTGATGCCCTCTTCTCCTTCTGCCCTCGATCTGTCCCAGCATCAGGGACTTTTCCAGTGAATCATCTGTGCATATCAGATGACCAAAATACTGGAGTTTCAGCTTCAACATCAGGCCGTACAGTGAATATTCGGGATTGATCTCCCTTAAGATTGACTGGTTTGAACTCCTTGCTCTCCAAGGGACTTTCTGGAGTCTACTCCAGCACCACAGTTTGAAGGCATCGATCCCTTGGCACTCTGCCTTCTTTACGGTCCAGCTCTCACAACTGTACGTGACAGTTGTGAGACCGTAATCTTGACTATATGAACCTTAATCTTGACAGGGGAGATCACAGCCTTGACTATATGGACTTTAGTCGGCAGAGTAATGTCTCTGCTTTTCAAAACACTGTATAGGTTTGTCATCACTTTCCTGCCAAGCAGTTGTCTTCTGATTTCATGGCCGCAGTCACTGTCTGCAGTGATTCTGGAGCCCAAGAGGAAACATGTCACTACTTCCACATTTTCACCTTCTATTTGCCATGAAGTAATGGGGCCAGATGCCATGATCTTAGTCTTTTTTTTTTTTAATATTTATTCTTAAGCTGGCTCTTTTACCATCCTCCCTCACCCTCATCAAGAGCCTCTTTAGTTCCTCTTTGCCTTCTGCAATTAGAGCAGTATCATCCACTTATCTGAGGTGGTTGATGTTTCTCCTGCCTATCTTGATTCTGGTTTATAACTCATCCAGCCGGGCATTTCTCATGATCTGCTCAGTGTATAGGTTAAACAAACACGGTGACAGCAGACAGCCCTGCTGTACTCCTTTCTTGATCTTAAACCAATCACTTGTTCTGTACAGGCTTCTAACTGTTGCTTCTTGACCTGCATACAGATTTCTCAGGTGATGGGTAAGATGGTCTGGTGTTCCCATCTCTCTAAGAGCTTTCCACAGTTTGTCATGATCCACACAGTCAAAGCCTTTAGCGTAGTCAATGAAACAGAGATAGATATTTTTCTGAAATTCCCCAGCTTTCTTTATAATCCAGCTAATGTTAGCAATTTGATCTCTAGTTCCTCAGCCTTTTCTAAACCCAGCTTGGACATTTGGAAGTTCTTGGTTCACATAATGCTAAAGCCTAGCATGCAAGATTTTAAGCATAGCCTTACTAGCAAGGGAGATGAGTGCAATTGTCTGATGGTTAGTACATTCTTTAGTATTACCTTTCTTGGGAATTGGGATGAGGATTGACTTTTTCTAGTTCTGTGGCTTCTGCTGGATCTTCCAGATTTGCTAACATAGTGAATGCAACACCTTGATGGCATCCTCCTTTAGGGATTTGAGTAGTTCTGCTGGAATTTCACCACATCCACTAGCTTATTAACAGCTATGCTTCTTAAGGCCAACTTGACTTCAGAATGTCTGGCTCTGGATAACTAACCACACCATTGTAGCAATCCAGTTCATTAAGATCTTTTTTAAACAGTTCCTAAATAGCTTTAGATTTATTTAAAAATAAAAACATAAAACCAAGTTGTATCTTTGTCCTACCATCTCTGTACTTCCCCAGATTTGCTGTCATGCAGAACAAGTTCATTCTTTGGCAAGACTTTGGGGTATTGGTTTATACAAAAATTCTTTCTTTATGACTTGAGTAAGACAATAATTAAAAGAAGACTTTTAATAAATAAGCAAACATGTGGAAGCCTTTCCCCAGTTGTACCTTATTGATTATAACACTTATGAAGTGCCATTATACCAGGAAAACAACACCCTATTAACCGCTTATACCAGGAAAACAACAACCTACTAACCACTTCGAAGCATTCTGCTGCACTTCTAAGACCTTCAACTTTCCCTTTCTATTATTGGGTGTGTCATGAATGATTCTCTTCACATTAGATCATCATGCTTTGGGATTAAGGATAAGAACCTTGAGCAAAAACATGTTGGTCTCTGAAACTCACAAATATAAGTTGATGCATAAATTCAGGATAAGTAATGTACACGAAAATAATTTACAGTGATACCCAAATTCCCTGTTGCCTGCTTATATAATCTCAACAGATTATCTTGTCAAATTTCATAGAATCAGTCCAGGTCTAGCTAGTCAGTCTGAGGACTGAAATTGTCAAAGAATGCATTAGAAATTCAAGCCTTAATATTAATAATAGGAAAAACCTTGGCTTATTAAAAATCTTTGGCCCATTCTAATAGATCTGTGTGGTGCAAAAAGGTAGCCATATGGGGTTGTCAAGCCCCTGAGATGTGCTTTGTGAGAATTAAGATATACTATAAGTGTAAACCACACTGGATTTTAAGAATTAATATGAAAAAAATATGCAATATGTCACTAAAAGGTTTTGTACTGATTACATTTTGAAATGATCATACTTTGGACACGTTAGGTTAAATGAAATATATTATCACAGTTAATTTCATTTGTTTCCCTCTCATGTGGTTACTAGAAAATTTTAAATGATATATTAGTTCACAGTTATGGCTTTCATTATGCTTCTATTAGTGCTGCATGTAGTTGATTTTCAAAGATAAAATTCTTGGTCATCCGTGGCTATTCTTTTTGACTAAAGAGTCCATCAAAAGGTTCACTCATTTAGATAAAAGCCCAAAACTACTGTTTAAAAATTTTAAGTTATCAGGCTAAAGGAATTAGCAGATGGAGCAATATTAGGTTTATCTGGTAAAAATGGTTTTTCTTTTTTTTTTTTCCCATTTGCTATTCATTTTTATTTTTTATTTTTTTTATTAGATTTAACTTTTTTTTTTATTTTTTTTTATTAGTTGGAGGCTAATTACTTCACAACATTTCAGTGGGTTTTGTCATACATTGATATGAATCAGCCATAGAGTTACACGTATTCCCCATCCCGATTCCCCCCTCCCACCTCCCTCTCCACCCGATTCCTCTGGGTCTTCCCAGTGCACCAGGCCCGAGCACTTGTCTCATGCATCCCACCTGGGCTGGTGATCTGTTTCACCATAGATAGTATACATGCTGTTCTTTTGAAACATCCCACCCTCACCTTCTCCCACAGAGTTCAAAAGTCTGTTCTGTATTTCTGTGTCTCTTTTTCTGTTTTGCAAGTAGGGTTATCGTTACCATCTTTCTAAATTCCTTATATATGTTAGTGTGCTGTAATGTTCTTTATCTTTCTGGCTTACTTCACTCTGTATAATGGGCTCCAGTTTCATCCATCTCATTAGGACTGATTCAAATGAATTCTTTTTAACGGCTGAGTAATATTCCATGGTGTATATGGACCACAGCTTCCTTATCCATTCATCTGCTGATTTTCAATTATATGTATAATTGTAACAATGTAATTTCCAATGACTATGATATTGTCAAACTTTAGAAACCAGTTTTCTTCTGTATACAACTTATTTTTCATTTTATACTTTCAATATATACATTATACAAAGGAGATAATATGTACTATATTTTAAGAATTCTCACTATGTTCTGGTAACACTATTAAACAAAAAATTATTTGACTTATAGTTTTCAGTGATATTTTAAAATTCCATAATAAAACCAATGACTCCAATTAGATTTATAAAGGAAAACATTAAAGGTACTGGAGGATGGGGTGGAATAAAATCAATCTGGCTGTTTCTAAGTCATAATGAATAATCTAACTGTTTTACACCTGATTATTTGAAGTGAATTACAGGCTTCCCTGGTAGCTCAGATGGTAAAGAATCGCCTGCAATGCAGGAGACCCAGGTTCAATCCCTGGGTCAGGAAGATCCGCTGGAGAAGGAAATGGCAACCCGCTCCGGTATTCTTGCCTGGAAAAGTTCATGGACAGAGGAGCCTGGTGGGCTACAGTCCATGAGATTGCGAAGAGGTGGACAGGACTGAAGTGACTTAGCACAGTACACATATGCTGCTATAGACATTGTAATTTTTCTTCATTTCTAACTCAGTAACATGTCATTTTTACATTTTTCTTTATTTTATAATTCATTCTTATATTTAACTCAACCTTTCAAGTTTCCTAAATGAGACTACATTTCATTTATAATTTAGAAAAAAATATTTAAAGTAATAAAGGTGTAATATAAGAACTCAGAAGGAGAGGGTGGAGTTTGTCAGTGACTTACTTTTCCTGGTTGTTCTGGGTGCAGCCTTGATTTTCCTTCAGGAATTCTCCTTCCCATTCTTAATCTAATGGTCTGGGTGGAGGCTACTGCCATCTCTAATGCTTATTACATCACTTTCCCTTCCACACGCTAGTAAAGTAATGCTTAAAATTCTCCCTTAGCCACAAGGATGGCCACTAATCAGAGCCAGTTCAAAGTTAGTCCTAAGATTCTTACTCAGGAAACCAATAGAGAGATGCTGATTTTTGCTGAGGACATAGAATATAAATCTGGAGCTATTATTAGTCGTCTGGCATTACAAGGGAACAGCCCTTCTGAAAATGGAGTTAACAGAGAGGAAAGAAATAAGTGATTAAAAAGAGACTTAACATTTGAGCCCTTGTATACTGTTGTGTCTAAAAAGAGTTCACCTTTGGGCTGTTCAGATATGTGTCAAAAATCTACTCTGAATTCCTTCAAATAAAAGTTGGGTTTGCTGTCATAGGGCTGTTACTTAGCGAAAACTCACCCACACATCTGTCCCATTGTGAGGAGGGGCATCCTGCTGAATTGGTGCCCATTCCAGCAATCATTTTGATTAGTGCTGTCCACATCATTCTGATTGCTAAATATTTTAAATATTACCTTATCAAAAAAACTTTAGTAATAACGTAAAATTTGGGAATATGAATAAGGGTAACAATTCAGTTGATAAGAAGAGAATGAGGTAGGGCAAAAAACCCAAATCTATTCACAAAGATATAATTCAATAAACAGATGCATTTACTACCAAGTTATAAAAAGATATCAACCTGTCTTTTCCACCTGAGCAAGTCATTTTCCCCCTTGGATCATTTTCCTCTATTATTAAATAGGTATTAAAAATAACTCCCCTGCATGTTCTTATAACACCATAAGCATCAAATCAGATAGTACCTATCAAAGCACTTTCTGTATAAACTGTTCTGTGTGAGGATATAGTCATCACAAAGACAAGTGAATGCTTAATAAATGTAAAGTATTATTATTCCCTTTGATTCTTACACCTGATTTTTTGGTTATCTACATTTCCAGTGTGTTGAAAGTAGAGTATCAGCTCAGTTTCCTTGTTACAAAAAAAGGTCATCATTATAGATAATAATACTTATTATATTTAAAATCATTTCTAGTATATTTTTCCTCGTGTATTTTCTTTTTTAAAATTTATTTCATGGAAGTGTAGTTGATTTACAATGTTGTGTTGATTCCTACTGTATACAAACTGATTCAGTTATACAGCTATAAATGTTCTTTTTTCCATATTATTTTCCATTATGGTTTATCACAGGATACTGACTACAGCTCCCTGTGCTATACAGTAAGATCTTGCTGTTTATCCATTCTGTATATAACAGCTTTTGCTCAGGCATTTTCTTAGTCTCCCCTCACTACTCTCTATAAACCAATTATAAAAGTATGAAATTATTTTTATCACCATCCCTCTTCTCTAAGCAAAATATGTTTTAATATTATTTGTTTTCTTGAACAAGAACATTTCCTTTTTATGCTTTAATTTGTGTAGTTACTTGGTTATTCTTTGCGTGAAAGGAATATTTACGTTTTTCTTAAGATGTGAGACTTCTCTACAGAAATTTTGAAATATATGCATAACATATATAAATGTTTATGATATCAATATCCAGAAATAATAACTAATAACTTCCAAAAATTTAATAATAATTACATTACTTCATGAGATAGCTATTTAAAAACAAACAAACAAACATTTTTACACTTAAAACTTACTTCCCTAGTATGAAGTATTACTATAGTGGAGTCCCTAAGTCATATCATAATATAGTATTGATTACTTTCACTATTTACACTTTATTTGTCCGAGAGCATATCCCATTTTAGAAAATGGCCTAGGTTTCATATCAAAGGATCAGCTGTATTAGATGATTTCTAATGTCCACCAGTGCTCAACAGATGATACAAAAATCTGAAGGGAGCCAGATCTAAGACAAGAGACATTAAGCAATAATACGTGTATTTTGACCAACAAGTACACCTAACCAATTATAATGCCTTTCTAAACTTCCAGAGGGACAAAAAACCAAACCAAACAAAGCAGGTCTCCAAGCAGTTTTCTGTTCAAAAACTGCCAATCTGAGACCCCAGTAATCCTTACTAACTGGGTATTTATCTCATATAAATTGTGCAAGAATAAAGAGATAAAGAGACTAACAATACTTTTATCTACCTTTCCTGGGAAGCAAATTATTACTACCTTTGGTTCACCTACTGATAAAAGGAGACAGAATCTGAATACCAGTAACTTTATGTTGTTCTTCCTTTTGCATAAAAAGCATAAGTATGTCTGTAAATTTTGCTGATGCAGAAGGGTTTGATGAAACAGTTCTACAGTTCTGCAAGCTTAGATTTTTCAACCATATTGGAATGTCATGTGGCCACCATGCCTTTGAAATGTAATGTTTTGTTATTTTAACACAAGCTACATCTGTCCATTTTGGTTTTATTGGAAAGAATTCCACTAATGCAGTAAAATTTTCGTTACACATTAAGCCAGAAACCATTAATGACTATTTAAGTGGGCCCCTAGGAACATTCAGGTAAGGTGATACCTATCTTGCTCTCTGTTTCTGTTGACTCATTTCCCCCAACAACTTGGTCAAATAAATGATTTGTCAATTCTACTCCATATTGAATATGTCTCTAGGGAAATCATCAGTTAGTAGCAACTGCTGGCCAACTGTATGAAATACTCTTCCATAGACTGCAATTTGTTCAGTGAAAGTTTCCTTAAGCAAATTGATCTTGACCTCTTTTCAATTTCTGAAGCATCATCAACATTATTCTTTAAAAGTTATTAGTCAGATATATATTTAAACTATAGACATAAAAAACTAGACTCTGTAAGAAAGAACTTGGTTTAGCCACTGATTATATGTTTAGTCTTTTTGAGTTTCTGTTTCCCATGTGGCATTAGTGGTAAAGAATCTTCCTGCCAATGCAGGAGATGTAAAAGACATGGGCTTGATCCCTAGGTTGGGAAGATCCCATGGAGGAGAAAATGGCAGCCACTGTAGTATTTTTGCCAGGATAATCCCAAGGACAGAGGAACCTGGTGGGCCAGAGTCCACAGGTCATAAAGAGGGAGACACGACTGAGCATTTGAGCACATATTGTTTAGATAGGGAAAATAATACATCTCTCACAGTATGAGGATTAAATGAGGTAAGTGCATGCATTCAATGATATTTCAGCCATTTAAGTGACATTGGTGGGAATTACTGGTCCAACACATATTCTAGCACTACTAACTCTTCATTTCCTTCCTTAAAATATTCTCAGGAAAATGGCAAATTTTTAATTGAACTTAGTACACAGTAAAAGGAAATTTATCAATTGATCAATTGTTAGATAAATAAGATACATATATTAAAAATAAAAAAGACCATTTACTAATCATAAATCTTTAGTCAGGTGAGTTGATGGTACATGTTTTGTTGTTTGCCATTTTCTCTTGCTTCTGATAAAACAACACAGTAGTTCAAGAAATGGTATCACAAATACAATAAATTATTTTGATCAAATTCTAGAATGACCTTTTTGAATGAGAGAGAGAGGAAAATCCTTGGAAAATTTCAAGATCAAATTATTGTAAAACTAGTTATACTTTGGGTATGGCCAAGAGAGCAGACTGGGAAGACCCTGAAGTTACTTCTTCCCAAAGGCATACCACACTACAACATTTACAATTATCTATGAGAACAGTCTCAAAACTAGCAGAAGAAGGAAACACAACAAGAAGGGTGGGAGGGGAGGAGATACAATATGGTCAAGACTCATATCCCTGGGCAGGCAACTCACAAATGGGAGGATAATGACAATTGCACATGCTCTCCCAAAGGAGGGATGAATTCAAGCCCACATCAGACTCCTTAACCTGGGAGTCCTGCACCAGGAAATTGAGCCTCCAAAATGTCTAGCTTTGAAGGCCAGCAGGACTTATGGTAAATGTGGGAGAACTTGAGAGCTGTAGGAAGTAGAGACTGCTCTTAACAATTAGGCATAAAATCTCACAGGCTCCCAGTCCCAGCACAGAGGCTATAATTTGAAAGGATCCTGGATCAGACCTACTTGCTGATCTTGGAAAGTCTCTCAAAGAGGCAGGAGGCAACTGGGATTTCCCTGAGGACACAGATGCCGGTGGCAGTCATTTGGGGAGCTCATTCTACCATGAGGACAATTGTGCTGGCAAGCGCCATTTTGGAGTCCTCTCTCTAGCCTACCAGAACTGGGAGCTTACAAGCCCACCAGCAGGCTGGCATCAGTGCCAGCACCCAATTTCATGCATCAGCTCTAGGATCCCAATTCCCTGCAGCTGGCTGCCCCTACCAGTGGATAAGCATCAGCCCCAGGATCCACCTGACTGTTTGGCAAGCCACACTGGGACTCATCCCTGCCCACCAGTAAGGCAGGCACCCACCTTGCAAGATAAGACCTGGCAGCCAACCAGTCTTGGGCCCACTTTTACCTGCCAGTGCACCCACAGTACACAGTCCCACCACTAGAGAAGGGTCCTCTAGTACTCCGAGAGTATACAGCTTTTGTGACCAAGCGAATATGCTTCTGGGTCCAATAGGACATGACCCATGTAAGGCTACTTCTCCAAGATCAGGAAATTTACTTAGGAGCACATAAATGCATATAATTAATAAAAAAGAAATCAACAGAAGCACAATAATAGTGGGAGACTTTAACACCCCAACCCATCAATGAATAGATCATACAGACAGAAAACAAAGAGGAAAATTGGCCTTAAGTGACATATGAGACAAGATGGATGTATATATCAGTTCAGTCACTCGGTCGTGTCTCACTCTTTGCAACCCCATGAACTGCAGCATGCCAGGTTATCCTGTCCATCACCAACTATATATGTATATAACGTATAACACATTCCATCCAAAAGCAGCATAACACATGTTCTTTTCAAGGGCACATGAAACACTCTCCAGGACAGAGCATATCTAGGTCACGAAATAAGTATTAATAAATTTAAGACTGAAATCATATCAAGCATCTTTTCTGACCACAGTGTCTTGACACTAGAAATCAACTACAAGGGGGAAAAAAACTTCAAAAAACCTAACACATGGAGGCTAAACAACATGCTACAAAACAACCAAATGTGTCACAGAAGATATCAAATTGGAAATAAAAAAATATGTGGATTCAAATGAAAATAGAAGCACAATAATCCAAAATCTATGGAATGCAGCAAAACCAGCTTTTTTTTTTGCCCATAAGAAACTCATTTTATTTATTTATTTTGCATTTATTTTTATTAGTTGGAGGCTAATTACTTTACAATATTGTAGTGGTTTTTGCCATACATTTACATGAATAAGCCATGGATTTACATGTGTTCCCCATCCTGAACTCCCCTCCCACCTCCCTCCCCATCCCATCCCTCTGGGTCATCCCAGTGCACCAGCCCCGAGCACTTGTCTCATGCATCCAACCTGGACTGGCAATCTGTTTCACACTTGATAATATACATGTTTCAATGCTATTCTCTCAGATCATCCCACCCTCACCTTCTCCCAAAGTCCAAAAGTTTGTTCTATACATTTGTGTCTCTTTTTCTGTCTTGCATATAGGATTATCATTACCATCTTTCTAAATTCCATATATATGCGTTAGTATACTGTATTGTGGAGAAGGAAATGGCAGCCCACTCCAGTGTTCTTGCCTGGAGAATCCCAGGGACGGAGGAGCCTCATAGGCTGCCGTATATGGGGTCGCACAGAGTTGGACACGACTGAAGCAACTTAGCAGCAGCAAAAGCAGCAGCATACTGTATTTGTGTTTATCTTTCTGGCTTACTTCACTCTGTATAATGGGATCCAGTTTCATCCATCTCATTAGAACTGATTCAAATGAATTCTTTTTAATGGCTGAGTAATATTCCATTGTGTATATGTACCACAGCTTTCTTATCCGTTCGTCTGCTGATGGGCATCTAGGTTGCTTCCATGTCCTGGCTATTATAAACAGTGCTGCGATGAACATTGGGGTACACGTGTCTCTTTCAGTTCCTTAGTGTGTATGCCCAGGAGTGGGATTGCTGGGTCATATGGCAGTTCTATTTCCAGTTTTTTAAGGAATCTCCACACTGTTCTCCATAGTGGCTGTACTAGTTTGCATTCCCAACAACAGTGTAAGAGGGTTCCCTTTTCTCCACACCCTCTCCAGCATTTATTGCTTGTGGACTTTTGGAGAGCAGCCATTCTGACTGGCATGAAATGGTACCTCACTGTGGTTTTGATCTGCATTTCTCTGATAATGCGTGATGTTGAGCATCTTTTCATGTGTTTGTTAGCCATCTGTATGTCTTCTTTGGAGAAATGTCTGTTTAGTTCTTTGGCCCATTTTTTGATTGGGTCATTTATTTTTCTAGAATTGAGCTGCAGGAGCTGCTTGTGTATTTTTGAGATTAATTCTTTGTCTGTTGCTTTGTTAGCTGTTATTTTCTCCCATTCTGAAGGCTGTCTTTTCACCTTGCTTATAGTTTCCTTTGTTGTGCAAAAGCTTTTAAGTTTCATTAGGTCTCATTTGTTTATTTTTTCTTTTATTTCCAATATTCTGGGAGGTGGGTCATAGAGGATCCTGCTGTGATTTATGTCGGAGAGGGTTTTGCCTATGTTCTCCTCTAGGAGTTTTCTAGTCTCTGGTCTTACATTTAGATCTTTAATCCATTTTGAGTTTATTTTTGTGTATGGTGTTAGAAAGTGCTCCAGTTTCATCCTTTTTCAAGTGGTTGACCAGTTTTCCCAGCACCACTTGTTAAAGAGGTTGTCCTTTTTCCATTGTATATTCTTGCTTCCTTTGTCGAAGATAAGGTGTCCATAGGTACGTGGATTTATCTCTGGGCTTTCTATTCTGTTCCATTGATCTATATTTCTGTCTTTGTGCCAGTATCATACTGTCTTGATGACTCTGGCTTTGTAGTAGAGCCTGAAGTCAGGCAGGTTGATTCCTCCAGTTCCATTCTTCTTTCTCAAGATTGCTTTGGCTATTCGAGGTTTTTTGTATTTCCATATAAATTGTGAAATTATTTGTTCCAGTTCTGTGAAGAATACCATTGGTAGCTTGATAGGGATTGCATTGAATCTATAGATTACTTTGGGTAGTATAGTCATTTTGACAATATTGATTCTTCCAATCCATGAACACGGTATATTTCTCCATCTGTTTGTGTCCTCTTTGATTTCTTTCATCAGTGTTTTGTAGTTTTCTATGTATAGGTCTTTCATTTCTTTAGGTAGATATACACTCCTAAGTATTTTATTCTTTTTGTTGCAATGGTGAATGGTATTGTTTCCTTAATTTCTCTTTCTGTTTTCTCATTGTTAGTGTATAGGAATGCAAGGGATTTCTGTGTGTTAATTTTATATCCTGCAACTTTACTATATTCATTAATTAGCTCTAGTAATTTTCTGGTAGAGTCTTTAGGGTTTTCTATGTAGAGGATCATGTCATCTGCAAACAGTGAGAGTTTTACTTCCTCTTTTCTTATCTGGATTCCTTTTTATTTCTTTTTCTGCTCTGATTGCTGTGGCCAAAACTTCCAAAACTATGTTGAATAGTAGTGGTGAGAGTGGGCACCCTTGTCTTGTTCCTGACTTTAGGGGAAATGCCTTCAACTTTTCACCATTGAGGATAATGTTTGCTGTGGATTTGTCATATATAGCTTTTATTATATTGATGTATGTTCCTTCTATGCCTGCTTTCTGGAGAGTTTTAATCATAAATGGATGTTGAATTTTGTCAAAGGTGTTCCCTGCATCTATTGAGATAATCATATGGTTTTTATCTTTCAATTTGTTAATGTGGTGTATTACATTGATTGATTTGCAGATATTAAAGAATCCTTGCATCCCTGGGATAAAGCCCACTTGGTCATGATGTATGATCTTTTTAATATGTTGTTTCATTCTGTTTGCTAGAATTTTGTTGAGGATTTTTGCATCTATGTTCATCAGTGATATTGGCCTGTAGTTTTCTTTTTTTGTGGCATCTTTGTCTGGTTTTGATATTAGGGTGATGGTGGCCTCATAGCATGAGTTTGGAAGTTTACCATCTTCTGCAATTTTCTGGAAGAGTTTGAGTAAGATGGATGTTAGCCCTTCTCTAAATTTTTGGTAGAATTCACCTGTGAAGCCATCTGGTCCTGGGCTTTTGTTTGCTGGAAGATTTCTGATTACAGTTTCGATTTCCATGCTTGTGATGGGTCTGTTAAGATCTTCTATTTTTACCATCTTTTTAAATTCCATATATACGCGTTAGTATACTGTATTGGTGTTTATCTTTCTGGCTTACTTCACTCTGTATAATGGGCTCCAGTTTCTTATTTCTTTCTGGTTCAGTTTTGGAAAGTTATACTTTTCTAAGAATTTGTCCATTTCTTCCATGTTGTCCATTTTATTGGCATAGAGCTGTTGGTAGTAGTCTCTTATGATCCTTTGTATTTCAGTGTTGTCTGTTGTGATCTCTCTATTTTCATTTCTAATTTTGTTGATTTGGTTCTTCTCCCTTTGTTTCTTGATGAGTCTGGCTAACGGTTTGTCAATTTTATTTATTTTTTCAAAAAACCAGCTTTTAGCTTTGTTGATTTTTGCTATGGTCTCTTTTGTTTCTTTTGCATTTATTTCTGCCATAATTTTTAAGCTTTCCTTCTACTAACCCTGGGGGTTCTTCATTTCTTCCTTCTCTAGTTGCTTTAGGTGTAAAGTTGGGTTATTCATTTGACTTTTTTCTCGTTTCTTGAGATAAGCCTGTATTGCTATGAACCTTCCCCTTAGCACTGTTAGCAAAAACAGTTTTAACGGGAAGTTCATAGCAATACAAGCCTACCTCAGAAAATAAGAAAAGTCTCACATAAACAATGCAATCTTACACCTGAGGAAAACTAGGAAAAAAGAGCATAAAACTGATTTTTTTTTAAGCTTAAAAGAAAAGGAGAAAACACAAAACCCAAGGTTAATAGAAACTAATAAAATATAATGTTCAGAGCAGAAATAAATAAGATAGAGACTAAAACACAGTAGAAAAGATCAATGAAACTGAGAGCTAATTCTTAGAAAAGATAAACAAAATTGATAAATCTTTAATCAGACCCATCTAGAGAATAAAAAGACAGCCCAAATAAAAATTTTAGAAAGAGAAGTTACATCAACAGCATAGAAATGCAGAGGATCACATAACATTACTGCAAACAAGTATATGCTCATCAAATGGGCATTAATCTCCTCAGACTGAATTACAAGAAATAGAACATATAAACAGACTAATTCCCAGGAATGAAACTGAATCAGTAATCAAAATATTCCCCCAAAATAAAATTTCAGGATTGGACAGCATCACAGGTGAAATCTGCCAAACATTTAAAGAAGAGCTACACCTATCCTTCTCAAACTATGAGGCCAGCATCACCCTGATAGAAAAAACAGATGAAGACAAAAAAAGAAGAAAATTACAGGCCAATATCACTGATGAACATTGATATAAAAATCCTCAACAAAATATTAGCAAATTGAATTTTATAATACATTAAATGAATCATAAACCATGATCAAATGGGATTTATCCCAGAGATGCAAGGACAGTTCAATATCTCCAGTTTAATAAATGTGACATACCACACTAACGTAATGGAGAATAAAACTCATACAATTACCTTAATAGATGTAGAATAAATATTTAACAAAATTCAGCATTCATTTATGATAAAAACTCTTAACAAAGTGGGTATAGACAAAACATACCTCAACATAAAGCCATATATGAAAAACCCACAGCCAAGGTCATACTTACTGGTGAAAACCTGAAAGTATTTCCTGTGAGATCATGAAAACAACACAAATGACCACTTTTACCAATCTTATTCAACATAATACTGGAAGTCCTAACCACAGTAATTAGACTAGAAAAAGAGATAAAAGGGATCCAAATTGGAAAAGAAGTAAAGCTGCCACTATTTGCAGATGACATAATGTTGTATACAGAAAAGTGAGAGTATATGAAACTAAAAAGATTTTGTACAGAGAAAAGACAGTCAATAAAGTGATAAGGCAGACCACTGAATGAGTGAAAATATTTTCAAACAATATATTTGATAAAGGGGTAATATCTAAAATGGGGCTTCACTAGTGACTCAAATGGTCAAGAATCTGCCTGCAGTGCAGGAGACCCAGGTATGATCCCTGTGTCAGGAAGATCCCCTGGAGAAGGGAATGACAACCCACTACAGTATTCTTGTCTGGAGAATTCCATGAACAGAGGAGGCTAGTTAGCTATAGTCCATGAGGTCACAAAGAGTTGGACACAACTGAGCAATTAATACCCACACTTTCAGTATCTAAAATATACAGAGAAATCATACAGCTCAACATCAGAAAAATAAGCAACCTGATTAAAAAATGAGAAGAGGACCTGAGTAGACACTTTTCCAAATAAGACATACAGATGACTAACAGACACCTGAGAAGATGCTCAGTATCACTAATCATCAGGAAAATGCAAATTAAAACCATGATATATTACCTCATACCTATCAGAATGAATATTATTTTTTTAAAAAGCCAAATAACAGGTGTTGGCAAGGATGTGAAGAAAAGGGAACCCTCTGCACTGTTGTTAGGAATGTAAATTGGTACAGCCACTATGGAAAATTGTGGAGGTTCTTCAAAAAATAGAACTACCATATGATTCAGTATGGATCACAAGCTGTGTGAGTCACAAGCTGGAATCAAGATTTCCAGGAGAAATATCAGCTCCCTCAGATATGCAGATGATACTACTCTAATGGTAGAAAGCAAAGAGGAACTAAAAAGCCTCTTGATGAGGGTGAAAGAAGAGAGTAAAAAAGCTGGCTTAAAACTCACCATTAAAACATCTGAGATCATGGCATCAGGTCCCATCACTTCATGGCAACTAGAAGGGGAAAAAATAGAAGCAGTTACAGATTTTCTTTTCTTGAGCTCCAAAATTACTGTGGGTGGTCACTTCAGCCATGAAATTAAAAGGCATTTGCTCCTTGGAAAGAAAGCAATGCAAACCTAGACAGCGTATTCAAAAGCAGAGACATCTCTTTGCCAACAAAGGTACTTATAGTCAAAGCTATGGTTTTTCCAATAGTCATGCATGGATGTGAGATTTGGACCATACAGAAGGCTGAGCACTGAAGAATTGTTTCTGGAGAAGACTCTTGAGAGTCCCTTGAACAACAAAGAGATCAAACCAGTCAATCCTAAAGGAAATCAGTCCTGAATATCCATTGGAAGGATTGATGCTAAAGCTGAAACTCCAATACTTTGGCCACCTGATGCAAAGAGCTTATTCATCAGAAAAGACCCTGATACTGGGAAATATTGAAGGCAAAAGGGGAAGAGGACAGCTGAGGATGAGACGGTTAGATAGCATCACTGACTCAATGGACATGAATTTGAGCAAACTCTGGGAGATAGTGGAGGAGAGGGAAGCCTGGCGTGTTGCAGTCCATGGGTTTGCAAAGAATTGGACATGATTTAGTGACTGAACAACAACATGATTCAGTAATTCCACTTCTGGGCTTTTCCACAGAAAACTAAAGACACTAATTTAAGAAGTTATATGCATCCCCATGTTCATTTCAGCATTATTAACAATAGCCAAGGTATGGAACCAACCTAAGTATCCATAAAAAGTTGACTAAAGAAGATACAGTATGCACACACACACACACACACCCCACTATGGAATATTATTCAGCCATAAAAAGAATGAAATTTTGATTTTTGTGACAACACGAATAGGCCTAGAAGTTGTTATGCTAAAGGAAATGTCAAAGATAGATAAATATTATGTGGAATCTAAAAAAGCAATCAAATACAGCAAAACAGAAACAGGTTCATAGATACAGAGAACAAACTGGTGGTTGCCAAAGGGTGGAAAAGATGTGTGAAGTTAAGAGGTACAAACTTTCAGTTATAAAACAAGTAAGCCACAGAAATACAATGCACATTATAGGGGATATAATCAGTAATGCTGCAATAACTTTGTATAGTGACAGATGGCAACTAGATTTACTGTGGTGATCGTTCTGAAATGTATAGAAATGTCATCATTATTGTATACCTGAATCTACTGTAATTTTGTAAGTCTATTATACTCACTAAAAAGAAGTCAGTCATAGACAATGGCACCCACCATCACCCGTGTCCCATGGTAATAGGCACTCCCAAGAATAGCTGCAGCCAGGGTCTGTGACCCCAACGGTGAGTCACAGCCACCTCCCACCTCACCGGGAGACTCTCCATGACCAGAGGAAATTCCTGGACCTTGGAACATCTGCTGTTTCAAAAGAAGGGAGAGTTCCTAGAGAGACCACAAGTTAACTCGTAGTCTTGAAATATAATATATAGCTGCTGAAGCACCAGTCCTCATCCCCGTGTTTCAGGAAGGAGCAGAATTAAGGCAAAAGATTTGGTCTTGACCAACAGTTCCCCTTTTAAGGATTCTTCCTGGATGTCTCACCCAACAACTTTTGTTTATTTCTCACTAGAAAGATCTTGATCACATGGTCACCATAGCTATAAGAGAAGCTGAAAATATGCTATTTGGTACCCTGAATAAAAATTGGGGTTCTACTACTGAAAAATATTAGTCATATTTTGACCTCCCTATAAATACTGTACTTAGATGTAGTCTACAAGTGAGAACTATTCTACCATTTGCAGTGTAGACTTGGGCAACTCCTTTAGCTTACTCATATCTCAGTTTCTTAATCTGAAAGTTTAATAAGATGGCCCCTTTCATCTCTAAAATGAGCATAATTTATGACACTGTTGATGAGTATATTAACTAGGGGTAGTTGACATTACTAAATATTCATAGATTTCAACTTCAACTGACCCCTCTTGATACTCAGTAATGTACACACAACTTAGTACATTATTTAGAGTAATTATCTAAAGCCTCATCAGTCTCCTCAAGTCTGAATGCTATTCTACCATCCACACTGGGCAGGTGTGGACCCAGACTAATGAAATCTGGTAGACACAGACCAGCTCCTAACAACTGGTTGGTAAGAAGCAAGCGGCATCATCAAGATACCTCTCAGGATAGTTGTTGTACTATCTGTTTGATACTGAAGAGCCACCACATGCCTGCTGATGAGGAAAATCACCGTTTGGAATGCAATGCTTTTTCTACATTTTGATTCATCTGTCATTTTCTTCACATGCATCTGTTTGAAGACCAAGTATTGGAAATATACAAAAATGTCACCAAAAAAAAGGTTGATGGTGTACCCATTATGTTAATTAAATTCTACTCCCTTATTTTTGTTCTAAGAAATTGCTAAATGATCTAAGTGTTAAAATTAAATGGTTGATCCTGAGAGTAGGGCCATTTCACAGTAACAGTAGAATACAAGAATTATGTTAAAATTAGAATAAGCTAAGAAAGCATTATACACTCTGACCAAGGTGGGAAAATTAGCTGAAATATCTGCCAAGAGAAAATGGAAAGTTCTAAGATACCAGATGTCTCTGTGGGTTCCAAATTTGGAATTCTTTGTCACCTTTTAAATCTTCCTTCAGAAGTATCAAGGCTTACGATGCATGTGGTTTGGCATATGGGCTGTTATTTTGCGTTTCTAGACTCTGAGTCTGCCTTTCAATCAGCATCCAAGCTATTTTGCTAAGTTCTATGATATCTTAGGATACATGGCTCTCAAGAACATGGAGGAAAGAAATAATGACATGTTATTTCCCCCCTTCATTCTATTATGAAGTTCTGCAGAAAAGATTTAGGGCCCAGGGAAACACAACCACTATCTTTCATCTCTTTCTGGAAGCCCTTGTGAATACTTTTGTGTGTGAAGGAAAGAGTTTTCATTTTTTAATATTAAATTATCACAGAGGGCAGTCTGGGATCCTCTCTAGTCATCTCTCTTTACCTCCAACGCCTCCCTGAATTTCCCCACTGAGAAACCAGCTAAGCCACTTGTAGCTGATTTCAGGTGATCAAGACAATGGGACAATGTAATATGGAAACGTTATTCACTTAGAAATGAGAGTTAAACTGAAAGTGAACAAGTGATGGGAGATGAAAGAACAATTAAAATCTAGAAGAACAAGACCTCTAATAAAAAAGATAAAAGAAGCACCCATTTAAAAACCAAAACATTAATTTTCATTTACATCTCATTTTTCTTGATCTAGAATGGCAGGAATACTTGGGACTGTTAGCTAGATATAATATATTATGTTGGTGGAAAATTACTGATTTGTAAACATCACATAGCACCCTTGAACATGCCTAACTTACATTTGTCTGCATTTTCAATTGTTTAGAAATCAATTTTCTAAACAAAAATAAAGTCTAAATGGATACTTTAGACTTTTCAATACTTTCAACTTATCAATATCATATGAATAATGTGAAAGGCCTAAAAAAATATCCCTTTCTTCTATCTGTGAAAAAAAACTGCTACACAAAATTGAGGTTAGAACTGTTTTTTATATCAACATGCTAAAATGTGATTTTTAAAATAATGACAAACCTCTTTGGAAAATGACTTCTATAATGAAAAATCAGTTCTGGCAGGACCATTATACATATAGTTAAACATTCATGGGCAAGGTGGAGCAGCCTACAGAATGTTTAAAAGTAGAAACAAGAGAGCATAAATGTCCTACATCATAAACTATATTCTGGCAGAGGCTAATGGGTCCTGAATTTAGAGAAGATAACCAAAAGTTACCAGATAAACAGTTTTCTTCCTTTTTATTTTGCATCCAGATAGAAGCAGCTATAGGGGAGAAGAATGTTTTATAAAAAGATAAAAGCATAATTTGAAGGTAGAATCTCTTAACAAAAATGAGCTGAGAAAGCCTATAAATGGGAAGCTGTGAATTGTATGTGGCAAGCTATGGAATGGTGAGTTAAAACTGCCTTTCTCTCCAAATCCATAACAAGGAGATTTTCTGATTGGAAGGCTTAAAACCCAGGTGAACATTCAGAATATTTCCACTGCTGAGTCATATGAGATGGAGAGAGATGTCATGGAAGTCACAGCTTGGGAAACCAGAAAAACTTACTCAATAGCCTTTCCCCCTTCTTCTCTGCCATAAGGAATCAGTCATCATGTTGGGAGAGGACAGTGTGTCTAAAAGCTTAGCCCCAGGAGATGTTTCTGGCTTGTTTAATACAATGCTAGCAATCATAGCCTCTTTTGCTAGTTAATTTCCAGGCTAATATTCTGTGCATCTTTTGGGCAGAAATGGGGGACCATGTGATCCAATTCTCCCAATAAGTTACAAAGGAAAGCCTAATAAAAAGCCTGGGAGAGACTGGTCTTCCTGATACAAGAAAAGCCATTTTCCTCCAGCCCATTCTCTAAAGCAAACATGAAGTCGTGAGATCATGCTTCCTAAGTAGCCATCTTGTAACTTAAGGACCAAAACATCCACAAGCTGAGGATGGCAGAGAAGAAAGTTGGAAAATTAGTTCCTTGTCATGAACTTTGGGTTTCTTTACCAAATCTAGAGCCACCTACTCCCAGAATTCTCACTCTGTGGGAAAACTAAAGGCCTTCATTTTTGAGTCTCAGTTAGTTGAGAATGGTGTAGCTTGCAGCTGAGTGACGCTAACTGATAGGAACATAAAGACTGTAAAACAAGAGGATTCTATGATTCTATGGCTAGAGAGTCACCACAAACTTTGCAAGGGCCACCGTGGAGAAGAGAGTGCAGACCAATATATAAAGTTCCGCTAATAAACAGAGGACAGGGAATCATGTTCAGGGGTCCATCTTTTTTATTTCCACCTCTGATAATGAAGTTTTCCACCATCAATTGTGAGAGGACACATGCTGTTCATTAACAGAAGCAATCCCAGAGATGGAAAAATTGCTGGTAAAATAGTCAGCAAATTCTTCAATCAGTTCTGTATCATGCCTGTGACATTTTATTTCATTTGGCATTTCTATCAATAAGTTTATGAGAAACAGACATTTGTTTCTAAGAGACATCAGGGAATTCAGTAATGCCTAAAGATTTCCTAAATGATGGTTCATATGCATTGAGCCTCACATATGTTTCATGGTTTCACTTAAATATGTGTGTGTAGACACACAAACATGCTGAGATACACAAAGACAGATTGTATTTAAAGATTTAATTCTCCTTAGATTCTAAATTTTTCAAAGTCAGTGAGTGTCCACAGTTTAATGCACTTACTGGATAACTAGTACTAATTGACAAAAAGAAAACTTCCAAAATCAGATAAATATTCAGTTCATGCTGTGACAAACCTAGACAGCATTTTAAAAAACAAAGATGTCACTTTGCTGACAAAGGTCCATCTAGTCAAAGCTGTGTTTTTCCCAGAAGTCATGTATGGATGTGAGAGTTGGACCATAAAGAAGGCTGAGCACCAAAGAATTGATGCTTTTGAACTGTGGTGTTGGAGAAGACTCTTGAGAGTCCCTTGGACTGCAAGGAGATCCAACAATTCCATCCTAAAGGAGAGCAGTCCTGAATACTTACTACAAGGGCTGATGCTGAAGCTGAAGCTCCAATACCTTGGCCACCTGATGTGAAGAGCTGACTTGTTAGAAAAGACCCTGATGACGGGAGGGACTGAAGGTAAGGAGAAGACAGCAGTAGCAGATGAGACGCTGGATAGCATTACAACTCAGTGGACATGAACTTGAGCAAACTCCAAGAGACACTGAGGGACAGGAAGGCCTGGCGTGCTGTAGTCCACGGGGTCTCAAAGAGTTAGACACGACTTAATGACTGAACAATTCGCTTTATACTGCAGGCACATTGTATTGTCTAGGTCTTTATATAACTTCTTATACTTATAGTCAGTACAATGTTTTGTGTTTCCTTTAGTATCTGAGGAAGTAAAAAAGGGTGATGCTAATAAAACGTAAATATAAATACGATTAAAATGCAGTTCTCTGCATAACTTGAAGCTGTTTTATCATCAGGCCTTCATTCTCACTTGGACTCTGTTATCAATATGGGATAGTATAAATTTACTTAGCTCTTCCTTTCCTAGAAAAGACTCCACCAATGCTGAACTTTGGTCTTTATCCTTTTGCCTTATTATGAGTATGAAAAGTAGGTTGGAGCATCTTTTTTTAGAACAAAAAAATTTTCACACTTGCATAACTCATGCAGTTGAAGTGGCCTGAAATCAACAGTCCCCAGAAAAGTAACTTTGAAAAGACACTGAGGCTGAAAAGCACTAACTGCAAAGAAGTACTTTGAAAAGAAGAGTAAGGAAAGTCTCCTGTAAAACTGCATGGGAGAGGTAAAAATACCTCCAATGAGAAGGCATTCACTTTGGAAACTTTATGGTTTCAAAAATTTTATACATCTAAGTTTTTTAATTCCTAAAGTTTTCCTGAGATTACAGATGTTTAAAGCTCCCAAATCGGTTTTGCAATTCTTTGTAGGAAAATTTGACTTCCAGAATACTTTTCTCACTGAATAAAATATTAGGACAATTAGTCGGCAGAAGAAATAAGCAAGGATTGAGCATGTCTGAGTCCCCAAAAAAGGGTAAAGGAAAGGTTGGAGACAGAAGCAGAAAGAGGAGGCAAGGAAGAGACAAGTGCATTGGGTTTGGAGGAGCAGGAGCGTCAGCAGGTAGGCAGCAAGGGCGGGGGACAGGAGAAGAGAGATGATTTAGGGACGATTTCTCAAAAACATGAGAAAGGGTTTTCTCTCTAAGGGAGAGAATAAAGTCCTGAGAAACTAAATTTAGTGCTCTCTCCATCACTTCGTCTCTGACTCACATTCTTCTCTCTCTCTCTCTCTGTTTCTCTGTCTCTCTGTCTCTACTTCTCTGTATCTCTGTCTCTGTGCTTGTCTGTGTCTGTCTGTCTGTCTGTCTCTCTCTCACACAAACACAGACACACACACAAGAGAGGCCAATGGAAGGACCCTGTTCTGCAATTCCTATAGGACCTGGTCTGGAACAAGGGAAGCCTGTAGTGTCTGTGTGTGGGCAGATAAGGGGAGCCGTTGTGTCAGTGAGTGTTCCCAAGAAAGTATGGTTGCTAACAGGCTCCCAGGCTCCCCTGGGACAAGGCCTTGGGCACGTCACTGTCTGATTATGGCAGTTATCTCTCTTACGTTCCCACACAACCCTCTGAAGACTTGTAGGAATTCCATCTTCCCTTTTTCTTTTTCTTATTTGGAAAATATTGCCATGTCTGTGTTCACTTCCTGTGTTCTTATTCCTGGGCTGGGTTAGGTCTTAGGAGGTATGTCCTGGCCTCTGCCTCCTTCCCTCTGCCGATGGTTGTTTATAACACAGAGCCTGCTTTCCTCTTTTATCCTTATCATCAAACAACTTCATTACCTACATTTGCCTATGGTCATATGGTGTTAATGAAACCCTGAGCTCACACCCACCAGGGTGGGTACAAGTTGGGTGTGCTCAGTTACAAATACAAACCAGGGTGATCTTCAATCATCTGACCCAATCTCAAGTGATTCTTTGTCCTTGGACCTTGGAAGACAGTGACTAGCTCTAGACTGAGGTTCATCAATGAGGACCCTTGGCTAAAAAAATTCTGCCCAACTTGAACATAAAAAGATCTATTGGAAGAATATGAGGATAGAATTGATACATTCCCAGAACTGACAGAAGAATAGAGGAATAAAGCTCTGTCCTGGACAAGAAAGAGAGTTTAGGGAACTAAGAAAGATAAATCTCAGCAGTGGCCTCATGTTAGGGACATCCAGATCATCATGAGTGAGCACCAAAGACCACTCTTTTATTTGATTTAATTAGTTACAATTCAAGGGGCCAGTAAAGACCTTCTGATGGGCTAAACAGAGGTCACGTGCCTTCTCAATGAGGAGAGAGCTTCCAGTTCCATCAAGCTCCAGAGTAAAAGATATGAATCTGGATTTTCCTGCCCTGAAAAATCATACACACAGAAGAGAGATGATTCCCAAAAATAAATTTATGATGCTGTGGAAAGCTCTGAAGGAATGCTGAACCTCCCAAAGTTATAAAGATACATTACACAGGGCCCCCTTTCTGCTTTTACATAAAGATATCTCCTAAGGTTCCCCAGTGCTGGCACCTGGTAGGTGCTTTAATATCTATTGACTGAGTGGAATATCCCCATCTCCCAGAGGTCCTGATGAAAGGTGGTCCTGGGCCAGATTATCTGAGAGATTGTTAATGTTCAGAATAAATCCCCTTCTGGAGCCTCAGTCTAGGGCTATGCCCAACCAATCCCTAAGGCAGAAAGGTCCAAAGTAAGATGTAGATGAAAGGAAAACCTGGAAAAGATGAGGATCAAGGCAAAAATATCAATCTATTTCTCTCTCTTTCTCTTTAGCTGTATATCAAATTTTACTTTTATTACCTGACTTTGGCAGAACAGAGTCTTAGTGCTTTTACTGTAAATTATTTCAATATCACAAATATTATAAAAGATCATAGTACAATTAACCCTGAAGAGTTGATAAAACATTCACTGTTGGGATTCAATTTGTTTGGCCATTACAGTGTATTTTCTTTAGGGTCTTTCCAAAAATAATCTTTTCTTTCTGTTTGATGGAACGAAGAGTTATCACTGGGAAAATGAAGATACATTATAGTAAGCTCTTGTGGACCTAGCATTTAAGGAAGATTATGAACCCTTCATCATTTCTATGGTATCTTTCTATTATTTGCTGGACAATTACTCAAACATATTCTGGAATATAAACTTTTATGTAAGAACAGTTTTAAATAAAGAAAACTTTCCTAGTTTTGTGACTAGTTGTGCCACTAAATAAAAGATATCTATTTTTTCATGGAAACTGATTATAATCATTTGTAAGTACTATTTTCATGTTCCTTTTCCTATCATTATTTCTACAAAAGTTGAAGCAAATGGTTGAAAGAAATTTTGTCAATCAGAATCCCTACTGGGCATCTCTTATTCCTAAACAATGCTAGAATAATCATTAATAATGGGCAGAGAAAGCAAAAGTAGAAAATGTGATTATAATTATCATATTTCATTTTTTATAAAAATAAATGTTTAATTCTAACAGTTTGGAGAATTATTTCAACATTATGTATGATCAAAGTTGATCTATGTATGCTGTAAATCAACTGATAAAAATTAAGAATATAAATTGGCAACCTGATTTCATATTTTTTTTTTACTCTAGAGAATATAATGTCACCTTGTGAATATTTGTACCTTCTGTCTCCTTCAGAATTAAAGTCACCTGATCACTCAGCTCTTATAATCCTTGCTGTGATTCAGTTCAATAAGATGCGCTGAAATTTTGAAGTTGAGTACTATGTTAGATAGAACAAGACATACAAAAGAGAATAAAATTCCCTGCCCACCAAGAGCTTATGGTCTGATAGAGTGAAGAGGTAACTACAATGATACAAGCCAAAAGAATAAGTGTCCAAGTGAGATGCAAAATTCTGTTTTCAAGTAAATAAAGGACAATCCTGTGGAGAAGGAGAAAATATGTTTTCAAAATTGCCCAGTCTATCACAACATATATAAACCCACTCATTGGCCAGATGTCTGTAAAGGCCACTGGGTCATGGCTCCTGGGAAACCTTTGGTTTCAGATCTCTGTAAAATTGCGGGAAACAATGTTTCCAATCTCTCTGTTTTAGAGGCTTATTCTATGGGTGGATCGTCTGATATTTTAAAGGATCAACTTTTAGGAAGACACTATAAAAATGAAATTTGATTAGTCAATCTCTTTAGCGTATGTAAAAATGTTATGAGTACTTCCACATAGCTCTTTGTATAAAAATCATCATAGGGTTGAAAATGTCACCTTATAGTCTTTATAAACTCTATAAAGGAAAAAAACTCTTAAATGAGAAAGGGTTTGTCTCAGGTACAGAATCAAAATGGGTAGAATTGGTAGTGCAGATGAAGACAGACCCATGCTCTGAGTGACCTCTGGTTCCTTTCCAATCTTCCCAAAGAATCACTACAGGTCTGAGAAATAAGGTTATTGCATCTTACTCTATAAATTTTTATTGAAAGGGTTGGAGATGATGAAGGACAGGGAAGCCTGGCGTGCTGCAGTACATTGGGTCACAAAGAGGCAGACACAACTGAGTGGCTGATCAACAAACAAGTTAATAGCGAAAGGTCAAGAGTTAGTTGAAAGTTGGCATGTAAAGTTTGATGGGCCATATTAGGAAGAAAATGATGAAAAAATAAAAATAAAGTTACATAACGGGCATGATAGTCATTTTCAAGTATTTAAAGGGCAGTCATGACCCCGGAAGTCAGTACTTGGACAAAAAGTATGTGCAGAGCTAAAGTGAGCAATTTTGGTTGATTAGGAGGAATACTTTCTAACTAAGATAACTTTACAAAATTGGAGTGGTATATCTTAGAACATAATAGTTTTCTATCACTGGTAATGCTCAGATGGAGCGGGCAGGGAAAGAGGAGCGAGAAAGGTAGGGAAGGGGGAGGAGGAAACAGTAGAAGCATTTGTTGAGTTCCTCATCATGTGCCAGGCTCCACGTTAAGGGCTATACATGTGTCATCTCAGGAAATCTTCTGTATATACAACCATAACTCTATGTTGTATATTACTATTTCCATTCTATAAAAAACAACCCACAACCTGGGTCATGGAGGATATAAAACACTTCCCTAAGGTCACACAGGTTGTATGCAGCTAAGCAGAGATTTAAATTTGACTCTGACTTCTAAGTCTATAATATTATACTTTCTTTCACTAGAAATGTTGTGTAAAAAATTTAAGCACGTTTTCCCTGGGACAGGGAAATCAATGATCTATGGGGTTTGTTGTTCTTTAACTTTCAAACTTGGAGATTATACAACTCAACAAATAGGAGGCATAGATAGATTAAATGATGGTGAGTGCTATTGATTCTAGTGACTGCTAGAACTATGTTTAAAACCTACTTCCTGGATCTCTGCCAGCTCAATGCTCTGTTCACAATTAACATTCTGCCTTTCAAGTATGGATCCACGTATTGGGAAAAGGAAAGGGTGAATCAACAAGGAAAAATTCTTGTGGACTATAGGTGAAAACAAGCAGAACTGGAAAGAGCAATTAGCCTCCAAATGACGGGACAACCTATTTTTAAAAAAAGCATGCAGAAAACGACCTTATTTTTCATAAGTATGTGAGAAAGCACGTTATGATTTGAGAAAATCTGAAATGCTGAAAGACACGTATGCTAGATCCAACACACACTCAATTTCTCTTTGACCAGTAAGAAAATTTGAATGGTTAAGAGTAATATGATAATTCTTCCCTGGACTTGTTAAACTCTTTGCTAGGTGATCTGTCTCATACTCAGCATTTCTTATTTCTTTCCATATTTGTTTTGAATTTAAAGTACTTTTCACTGTTTTACATCAAATCTTCATAATAAACCCATTCAGTAAATAAAAAAATGTTATTAGCCTGTGTGTATTTCATAAGTAAGGAAATTGAGGCCCACAAAGGTGATTTAGATGAGTCAGAGTCCCATAGCTGGCACAAGACCCAGCTGAGACCAGGCTCACGTGCCAACTCACAGAGCAATGCTCTTCCTCTGACACCACACTGGCTTTCTCGACTCCAGGACAGGGTAACACAGAGGTCTTCAAAAGCAAGTACAATAGGTATATGGATGTCTTATAGTACATTTCCTTTATAACCTACTTTGTTTCTCAAAAGAGAATCTAACTTAGAGCATTATAAGTATCACAAATACTTAATCCATCTAGGTAGTATTTTTTTATGTGGACCATGTTTAAAGTCTTTATTGAATTTGGTACAATATTTCTTTGTTATGTTCTGGGGTTTTTTTGGCCATGAAGCTTGTGGGATCTTAACTTCTCAACCAGGGATTGAACCCACACCCCCTGCATTGGAAGGCAGATTCTTAACCACTGGACCACCAGGGACGTCCTGCATCCAGGTAGCATTTTTATGCCTCAAATTTATATCTGTTTAAGGTATAAAAGGCATCATCAACTCAATAGACACGACTATGAGCAAACTCCAGGATATAGTGAAGGACAGGGAAGCCTGGCGTGCTTCAGTACATGGGGTTGCACAGAGTCAGACATGGCGGAGTGACTGAACAACAAAGGTAACTTAGAAATAAAGACAAAAGTGCATATGTGCAAACTTCTATATGTAGATTAACCTATATGATCATTTGTAAAAAGAAAAGGTTGCTAGATAAAATCACCAAGTAGGTTACATTTATAAGGAAATGGGAAGAAACACATTTGTAATTTTAACAGGGTTCAATGGCATATCCCAGTTGAACATGATTTTTTTTTCCAGTTGAACATGATTTTTAATTTGATGTTTTATTGTGTTTATAAATATCTACTTACAGGTCAATAATTAAGAATTGAAGACAGTGATTTTCTCAAGGGCAGTGAGGTAGACATAGTATGCACCAGTAGACCAGGTGCATTTGTATACCTCAGGGTCCAAAGAAACAGATTCCACCATGAATGAGACCAGCAAAGCTAATATTGAGGGTTTGAAAGGCTACCATCATCTTTCATGAGGCCAGGGAATCCAGACTCCCTAAGAAGGCAGAATGGTAAGGAAAGGAAAAACTGGCTTGTATCAGTTGGAGATGGCAGGTTAAAACTCTTTCTTTCCAACCTATTTTATCCTTTGCACATAGTAGCAACTCCAGAGGGACAGTCTCCCCACCCACTTTGAATTGCTAAAGCAAGCATACTGAAAAGAAGAAAACATAGTTGGATTATTTCTCTTATCAACAGAAAATAAACTTCTTACTTATAAAACTAGAGACCACAATGGTTACCCTTCATAGCAACACTGTAGTAAAAAAATTCTGCTTCTATGCACCCCCCCAAAAGTCTATAAAACAATTTAGGAATAAAAAATCATGTCAAAATCTCAAATCTAAGTAAGAGATTGCTAAAGGTTATAAGCTAATTCTAATATATGTCGGATATTCGCTTTCTTGAGGGTGATGGAATATAATGAACAACCTTGGGACATTCTAACCAATGGTGTGAAGGCTGAGTTTCCCAGGTAACAACACAATAGATACTCTAGAAAACTGGATTAAACCAACAGGGAAGAAGTAATTTAAAATGAAATAGTGCCAAGGAAAGATACTACTCGACATGGTCTCCATTGTATATATAGCCCACTCCTTTTATTTATTTATTTATTTTTTTTAAATTTTTTTATTAGTTGGAGGCTAATTACTTTACAACATTTCAGTGGGTTTTGTCATACATTGATATGAATCAGCCATAGATTTACACTTATTCCCCATCCCGATCCCCCCTCCCACCTCCCTCTCCACCCGATTCCTCTGGGTCTTCCCAGTGCACCAGGCCGGAGCACTTGTCTCATGCATCCCACCTGGGCTGGTGATCTGTTTCACCATAGATAGTATACATGCTGTTCTTTTGAAACATCCCACCCTCACCTTCTCCCACAGAGTTCAAAAGTCTGTTCTGTATTTCTGTGTCTCTTTTTCTGTTTTGCATATAGGGTTATCGTTACCATCTTTCTAAATTCCATATATATGTGTTAGTATGCTGTAATGTTCTTTATCTTTCTGGCTTACTTCACTCTGTATAAGGGGCTCCAGTTTCATCCATCTCATTAGGACTGGTTCAAATGAATTCTTTTTGACGGCTGAGTAAAATTCCATGGTGTATATGTACCACAGCTTCCTTATCCATTCATCTGCTGATGTAGCCCACTCCTTTTAAAGTAAAATACTCCAAGAAGAAAATTTATAAAACCTAATAACAAAAGAACATATGTAGATCCTGGAAGCATCCACTGAGCTAAGAGGCAAGAAATTAAAAGTGTATATATACTCCCTATCTTAAAGATTACTAAATAAAAGCTCTCTGGGGTTAAGTATTTCTTAGATCTCCTGCATTGGCAAGTGGATTCTTTACCACTAGCGCCACCTGGGAAGCCCAAGAGAGAAAAGTAAATTTCCCAAGGTTATGCAACTGACAAATGGTAGAAACCATTTGACCTAGTTCTCAGGTCAATTCATACCAAGATGCCTACCCCTAGACCTGGGGCTGAAACATGCATGTCAGGGGCCAAGTGGCCACCTGTGTGAATGGAAATTTCCTAATTTGTTTCACTCAGGCCCCACAACTCTGCTGACACTGCCGTGGTTCAGTGTGTGGATCCAGTAGATTAGGAGAGGGGTCTGAGCTCTAGAAACAGACGTGGTGCTTAAGCCATGGGTTTTGATATCAGAGATTATTAAAAACTGAGAAGACCAAAGAGCTCACAGAGTCCTGGGAAATATGCATAGTTAAGAGCTTCAAAGGGAGAAAATAACAGGGAAAAACTTAGCTTCCAGCAAGAAGACCAAGAAGGAAAGCCCTGAGTGTTAGAAGGACACTCTGGAAAAAAACTAGTTTTATAAAAGTCCAATGAGGAGACATTTCAGGAAACGAGTGGAAACTCTGCAAAATATGACAGAAAGTTCAAGTATTATTGGACAATTTTCATAGGATAAAATATTTATAGGACAAAAACCAACCTCAGAAACTCATTTCTAAACCTAAAAACAAAGACTTCCAGACCCTCTAGATTATGAGACTGTACCCAAAGTAGACAAGACCCTTGGAAATGTTTTTTTTCAACTTAATATTTATGAAGAAACTACCATACCCCTGAGCCTGGCCACAAATCCTGTGGACAGGAAGTGAGACCACACAGATCTCTTCCATTCTCTGTACATCATCTAATGTAAGAATTCCAACCCTCTTCAAACTTTCTTTGCTCAATCACTGTTTACAGTGCCCCTAAGGTGTGTCTTATCTGAGCTCCCAAAGCCACCCTCTCATCTCCCACGCTCATCAGCTTCTCCCTCCCTTGCTGCTCACCACTTGGGTGATACCTGATAATAACAATAGACATAACAATTCCCATTTATGGAGTATTCACTTTATGTGCCTTATTTCTAATCCTCAGAGCAGACTCAGAGAGGTTGGGGAAGTTGCCCAAGGCCCCGCATAAGGAAGGAGCAGAGCCAGGATTCCCATCAGTCGGTCTGGCTCCCCAGCCTGCCTTTCCACCTCTGTACCATACATAGAACCCCTGTGAAGACAAACCACGCCAACTTTGCTCCTACGGGCGGGACTGGCGCAGCTTCTGTGAACACTGTGAACATGACTTCCCTGATTTAATATCGGAAGACACTGTCTTCTCTTTTTTCACTATTAATTTTATTGCAGTATATTTGCCTTACAATGTTATGTTAGTTTCTGCAGTATAGCAAAGTGAATCAGCTATGTGTATACATATCTTCCCTCTTTCTGGGATTTCCTTCCCATTTCGGTCACCACTACCCTCTCTTCTATATATAGGTGTAGGCTAGAAATCTTTGCCTGTAAAGGTTATTATGTTTGCTTCATTCACAAATAATGACTCTAAGTGGCACTTTCATATCCCATCGCTGACAATAATGCAAGCACAGTCCCTCATCAAAGACTCCCCCATCATTTTATGAAGTAAGGCCTGGGGAGCCAGCCCCAGTGCACCCATGAACTTGTTCAGGCATGCGTGAGTCTAAAAGAGAACACAATTTAGACCCAAACTAAAATCACTGTCACATAAATCTGCTCAAAATCTAGTTGGATGGTTTTTAAATACTGGGCTGCAAAGAAATTTGAGCTTTAAGAAAGGGAGACAAGTTTGTAAAATATGACTTATAGGACAAACAGGACTGGGGGCTACCCTAAATAGAGAACCCAGGTCCTCAGCTTGGGACAGATTGGGAAAAATTGAAAAGTATCTGCTTTTTAGCAAGAGAGGTCTTAAAATGCTTAAACGCTCAAAAGATATTTGCCTTAAGGGAGGAAGAATTGGTTCAAAGGGCCAATTTAGGGTGATCTAGCAGCAGCAGCAGAAATTAGAGGGAAAGCTAAGCAAAGTTTTATCAATACAAAGCTTCAGCTAATCATAATTTGTAACTTAAATTGTGAAAATGCCTCTGTTTTCTCTGAGAAAAATCATTAGGTAATCAACCTAGTCTCATTTTCACTGCAGCTACCCAAAATTTCGGTGCCAAGTTTGAGGCTTAATTATAGCAACAATAATTAACAATATGGATCTTCACAGGCAGTGTCTTTATTTCTTTTTTCCCTTCTAGAAAGTGTACATTTATCTTATTCCTATTCAGGACGGAGGAGCCTGGCAGGCTACATTCCATGGGGTTGCAAAGGGTTGGACATGACTGAACAACTAGCACTTCCACTTTCTTTTAAACTTAGGGGGACAAATTTTCATTGCAGACAAATAATGGAGGAGGATTGACAGATGATGATAGATAAGTAGCTACATAGATATGTGATTGACAGATGATGATAGATAAGTAGATGTAATGATGACTGAGAGATCAAAGACAAATCAGTACTGAACAGGAAGAAACTTGCCAGGCTTTGTGACTCATCGTGGGAATGTGGGCGATTAAAAAAAATTTAAAAAACCAAAACCAATTCCCAAGTTTTCTAGCTCTCGTGACTGGAGACAAGGTGGTGTCAATCCAGACTGAAAATACATCCTGAGAAGCTGGGGAGGATAATGAGTTCAGTCTGTACATGTTGAGTTTGAAAGGCCTGGAAATATCCAGTAGGTAGGGCTTCCCTGATAGCTCAGTTGGTAAGGAATCCTCCAATGCAGGAGACCCTGGTTCGATTCCTGGGTCGGGAAGATCCACTGGAGAAAGGATAGGCTACCCACTCAAGTATTCTTGGGCTTCCCTTGTGGCTCAGCTGGTAAAGAATCTGCCTGCAGTGCAGGAGAGCTGGGTTCAATCCCTGGCTTGGGAAGATCCCCTGGAGAAGGGAAAGGCTGCCCACTCCAGTATTCTGGCCTGGAGAATTCCATGGACTGTCCACAGGGTCCCAAATAGTTGGGCACAACTGAGCGACTTTCACCTTCAGTTAAATATAAACTCTAAAGCTTGGAGAAATGTTCTGAACAGATGTATGGACTTTTTTAAGCTGCAGTGTAAAGAATGAAGTATAACATGAGAATGAAAGCAGTCACCCAGGGAGAACTCCCCTCTTCCTGGACTTAACCATAGTCAGAGTAGGAACCACCCAAGAGCAGAACTCGTATACACTCGCGTGGAAGGGAAAACAACATTGGAAATTGGCAAAAACCTCTGAGAGCAACCAAGAAAGCACAGTGCTTGGAAAATTAAAGAATCAAGGTGTCAGATGAAGCACAAAGCTAAGATTAAAAAAAAAAAAAAAAACACTGAAAATGCTAAGACATTTGGGGGCAGTTAGAAATTACTCATGGCCTTGTGAGGAGTTGACTCAGTAACATGATGGGAGCAGAAGCCACTCTTTTGAGAAGTACAGATGGGAAGCAAAGAAGATGCAAAAGACGCCCCCAGAAATCAAAGAATTTGAAGGCGACATTAAAAGCAGAGGCGGGCTTGTCTTTGCCTTCTGGCTGGAAGTCCGCATGGAGAGGAGGGATAGGTAAGGGCTGAGGGAGGTTAACGGGAGTGAAGGCACACACTCCGTCACTGCACAGAGTCAGTGGCTGAGGGTACACAGAGATGCCCAGAGAGCCTGCAGAGCAGGAGCGGGCTTGGGATGGCGTTGAGAAGGCCACAAAATGCAACTCCCACAGGAGTGGAATCTGGTGGGTGCCACTGGTGTACATGAACACAGGAAACCTTTCTCAGAGAGCCAGGCACGATCAGCAGTACTCCAGCCAACACCGATGCCCAGCTTAGTCACACTGCATTTAAGCTAGAAGTGGCCCAGGGAAGCTCAGACCGTGAGCCCCTGCCTCCAAGTCAGCAGTCTGGTAGCATCACCAAAGAACTTCTCTTAGGAAAGGGGACACACTGTCCCAATAAGGAGTATAACTTTGACTTGAATGACCATTTATCCAAATGATGACTCTAGAATAACACAAAAAAAATAATTTTTAAAGTTTAAACAACTTCATACTTAGAATGGATACATTTAAGATTTGGAGGGTTTTGTTTTCTGGTTTTATTTTTTCCACCATGAGGGCAATGGAGGTTACATTGTAAGATGAAATCAATTATTAAAAAGCTTTTTAAAGAACATTCTATCTTCGGTACACGTTAAATATAGTGAATAAATTTTTACCCTTCTGTGCTTGCAAACAAAACGTCCTTACAAATACAGCCAGTATAATGGTAGAATCTATGTTGGAGAGGCTGATAGTAAAAGAATGCCCACATTTTAAATTAACATGAGGGACTAACAAATCGGAAAGTAGGTGATGGGGATAAGGAGGGCAGAGAATGTCATTCCAGGTGGCAGAATTTCCAGAGGGGCAGAATCTTTTTTCATGAAGGTGGAAGAATGATGGAACTAGACATGCAATTTTGTAGAGAAAGCAGAAAACTGACACCATCCTTCAATTCTGTGGTTCCCTGCATTTGAGGAGGTGCCGTGAAAGAGATACACTCATAAGAAAGCTATATTTTATTCTGGTAAAGAAGTAGCAAGAGCATTCTGTAAAGAAAGCGAGGATGTAGGAGAGCTGGTTTCTGATAAAATGAAGTTTAAATAGGCAGCAATGGAGTTTTGGTCCTCTCTCACAATAAGAAGCCTAGATTGATACCAGGCAGGAGATAACTGCAGAAATGAACAAGTCTAGGGCATAAGGGATGAGTCAACTCTGGTTTTTCAAGAGAATTCTGGCATAAATGTCTTGAGTACAAACATTAGTTGAGGTCCCAAATAAAGGTAGAGGCCTTGTGAAGCCAGCAAAAGTTCACCTAATTTGAAATCACCAAGGTCAGACCAGGCCAATCCCTCTCAGGGAGAGAGGTCTGCTCTGTTGCTTTTGAGGCTGATTCTCGTAAAGGTCCTGGTTAGGCACAGATACAAATGTCTGAGTAGATACTTGAGGCCAGAAGCAGTCTCTGCAATCCTGAGCACCAAGCCCAAGCTACCTTCAACTCTCACTGTCTGATGGCCACAATCTCCATCAGCTTCCATCACTGACCAAAGTGCAGGCATTTTCTGCACCTCCAACCCCTTCACCACCTAAAGTTTCTTATTCTCTTTCTCCATCAGACCGGTTTTGTAAACTATTATCTATTATTGAGAATCAAATATTGACCAGGGTGAGAAGTCAAGTATTTAAGAAGTGGGAAAGGCTTCAAAGCATTAAGCAGTAAATTCCGGAGAGATTTCATAGGTCAGTCAGAATTTCTAGAGAGAGAGCCAGACATTGTGGAGAAAGAAGAACAAAACAAAAAGAGCAAAGTGGCAGAAATGTGGAATGGTTTGCATTTTTTTAACCTCAAGAGTCAGAGTAGCCAAGAGCACAGAAAGTCTTACCAAGTAGAAGCAAAAAGTATTCCTCAAACTCTGTTGTACATATCCCACTCCTGGTTGCTTCCGCCTGATCAAAATGACGTTACATGAAGAAAATGCAAATACGACTCAGATGGTAATCAGAGGTGGGATTCCTCCTGACCTTGTCAGTTTGGATGTGGGCGAAGCACTAGGGCAGTTTTCAAGTTGGCTGCGTGTTGGAATTACCTGGGAGCTTTAAAAACACTGACTTTTTTAAGTTTCCCAGGTGGTGCTAATGAGTATCCAAAACAGAAAACCACTGGACTTAGGAGTTTCCTGAGGTTTGTACCAGAGAAAAAGAATGTTGTCCTAAAAGGGAAGAATATCACTTGTATATAAAGGAGTTAATTTAAGCTTATGCTTATGTTTCTTGTGTTAACTTAAGCTTGTGTTTCTGAGTCCCATGGAAACTTTGTTTCTCTTACTGGTCCTGGTTAAGTAATAAATCAAGCAGTAGCCTATTGCAAGGATTCAAGTGATGCCTACAACAGCAACACCTCTAGGAAGGGAGCTGGAGAACCCTGGAGTGGGAAGCAGTGGATGCCCCCTCTCTTGGCACCCAGGCACGGGAATGCCATTGGGGAAAGCTTGGGCACTCTCCCTGCCCCTCTCATCTCTCCAGAGGACCAGGCTCATGCCAGCTGGGGAATATGACAGGGAGTCCACGTCATGTAGTGAGTAACTATTGACTTACTCATGTCTTCTGATTTGAAGACATAGTACTCGTTCATGATAAAATAACCAGCATTCCACTGGAAAGGTGATGCAGAACTGAGACGAGCAGACAATGAAGTTCTAGGGGCAGATAGGCAGTCAGAAATGATATGGTGCAGTTTAGAAAAGGAAGCAGTGAAGGGCAGATACAAAGCTTTGTCCCAGATAAATAAGTGTAGGGTGTTCTTTTGGTTCTCAAAACTTTTGAAAATAATTCTCTGATGCTGGTAAGTCATTTAAGAGCCTTAAGAATACAGCTAACCCAGGAAGGAATACCTGGTCTCAGAGGAGGTAACTACCTGCCTATCATAACCAAAGACTCATTTACCTAATTTAATGCCTAAATTCAGGTCCCTCCACAGTGACAGTGTTCGACCAGATTTCTAGTGTTCTTTCATTTGATGACTTGGTTTCTTATTTGTTTGTTTATAGTTTGTTATTTATTCTTATCCTGGCAATGAAACTTGCTACATTATGTCAGATGTGTCCTTCTCTGCATAGAAGAAGCAAATAAGCTCTGAAGACTTAGCCGTGACACCACATCTAAATCATGCAAGACTCAATTTTCAAATATTCCAGATGAGACCAACTATTAAGCAAATATTGCACAAAGAGGATTTAGGAAATTTACACATGGCTTTTAAACTGTGGCAGTATAAGCTATTTATAGGAACTTCTGCCTTAGCCAAGATGACAGTTAAGTCCCTAAAAGAGCTGATAGCTGTACAAGTGACCAGACCAGTGCCAATGCCCGGTAGGTAGTTGACCCTCAGCTGTGTTAGTGAAAGCTGAATCTGAGTCTTACTCTTAGAAGGAAGCAGTTGACATGATTCTAACCATCAGAATGGAAAGTGAGAACATTTGGGAGCCGATGACTATGCACTTTAAAATTAGAAATGCCAAAAGAGGCAGATGGAAGGTTTCGTCAGATGTGGTTTGGCTGTTTCAAGCACAGCTTAAAAGGCAGATGCCAGAAATCACTGCAGGAGATTGAATACAATCTACCCGACTCACGACAGACAACCTACTCTGCCCCTGCCATCATTACCTTTGTTTATCTCACTTCCTGTCTATTTTCCCTTTCCACTTTTGTGCGCCTTTCAGCTCTAGACACTCCTGTCACTGTCCGAAATTGCATCTTACCTCTTCCGCCTGACAGGGACTGACACCTTTGTAGTTCTGATATTTGATAACGTACCTTACTTGGCTCAGCCTTGGGAAGCCCCATTATCTAAGAACCAGTCTCACAACCAACACCAATGTGGATCAACTTCACAAGCCCGGACCTAACAACTTGAATCAGATACTTTCCTTAGACTTTAGACAGCCAATGTCTTAAAGTTCTGGGAAGAGAAAACCATGTTGCATGATGTCTCCATAATAAATAATAATAGGGATCAACAGGTCAATATGGATGGTAGACTCCTTAAAATAAAATTGTATCAACACATTTAAATATTATTTTCCCTTTTTCTCTTCCTGACCTTTAAATGTTAGAATGCTCTGGGTTTGGTTCTTAGCCATTTCTCTTCTTTAACTGCACTCATTCCAAGTGATTTCACTAAATGTTGTGGCTTTAAACATATTAATGCAATGTGTGTGTGTGTGTATGCATACATGCTCAGTTGTGTCTGACTGTTTGCAACCCCATGAACTATAGCTCCTCTGTCCATGAGATTTTCCAGGCAAGAATACTGGTGTAGGGTGCCGTTTCCTGCTTCAGGGGATCTTCTCAACCCAGGGATCAAACCCACATCGCTTGTGCCTTTACCACAAGGTGGATTCTTTACTTGTGCCATCTGGGAAGTAAAGAATGGCGCCATTCTGGGAAGCCTCCAATTTACTCAGTACTGACTTTCAAGTTTATATCTACAGGTCAACCTCCTCCTTTGGACTCCTTATCTCATATACATCACATCTTGACATCTTCACTTGGAGGTCTGTACACATTTCAGACTTGACCCAAAGCCTACTCTTTCTGTTTGCCCATCTTGGGAATGTACTGCATCCACCAGATTCGAAGAAAGGGGAAAAAGAAGCAGGAGGAAAAGGAGAAAGGAAGGGAGGAGAGAGAAAGGAACTAGAGCAGTGAGGCTGGGAAAACAACCAGCTAATAGGAGCATAATGTGTTGATAGTACTGGGAAGTACAGAAGCAGAACTAAAAAGCTTTAAAGAGTTTTTATGGACCAAACACTTCCAAAAACCACCTTTGGGAATTGTTTATGCTTTATTTATTGATCCAGATTTTAAATTAAATTTTAAGCATGAGAGACAGGGATCACAAGAGAACCAACATTTTTAAAAGATGAATGATAGGGTCAGCAAAGTCTATTTAAAATGTCACAAGACTTAACGTGCAGTCAAGCTCATCAATACTCTGCTGAAGGAAAGAAATTCTACTGAAAACAATGCTAGATATTTTTGAAACATGTTTGTTGAGATATAGAGACTAAGTAAAGTTCAGAACAATGGGAAATATTAAGTAAAGTAGGTTTAGGGTGCAGCCATTTGCAAAATGCCTAAATGCTTGTGGGGTGGTGTTTACTTATTTTAACGCAGGTTTTAAAACCAAATCTGATGGATAAAATGTGCTAAGAAAGAGGAAAGGCAAAGAAGAATCTCCAACACCCTTTTCTTATCTCTCTCTTCACATGCATATAATCCTCACTGAGTACATATCCCTGACTATGAATTTAACCCTGTAACATTTGGCTATAGTTAGCTCTTCTACCCTCGGTATATCAAAACAAAAATGGAATGACTTAATTCCGTTAATTGCTCTCACACACCATCAATCACATCCATAAATATTTACTGGGTACCTTCTGGTACTATGTTCTGCAAAACACTCTAAACTTTATCCTATCCTGGAAGTTGGTACTCTGTATTCTTATTATTATCATCATCATTATTATCATTAATTTTCACTAAAAGTCTGCTACAGAGCAAGTTTTATCAGAACATAGATTTTTAAAGGTGAGAACACACTATTTGGGAATGTAACTAAGATTTGAACATGGTGCTTTGTTTGCTTCTGGAGACATTTTTCTTCCTTCTTTTTGCTCTGTCATGCAGTGGGAGTGCAAGCTGACTCCAGCAATTTCACCAGATACCACGGACTGATGGCTGTGGGATTGCTGCCAGTGGCCCTGTAGACATGTGCTTCCCATCAGCTTATCTTTACTCATTATTCTGTTCTTAATATCATTGTGCAAAGAATCTGAAGATTACGAAATAACAAGGTTTTCCAATATGTTGCTGTGTTTAAACATGTGATAAATTAACAAGGGGATAGTGCAATGAAAACATTTGCATTTAATTTCCATTCAAGGCACAGAATGAATACAACGGTAGAGAAAAAAAGTGATTTGGTTTATTCTCAAGAGTATGGGTGAGCACAAAACTAAATAAAGCTGAACCCACAACACGGTAGGATTTATTAAATCTGCACAACCAAACAGTGACACCCTAAACAGTGAATCAAACTGCCTTTTCCTTTGCTTTCAAATGGTCAGAGCCTAGATGCAAGATTTCCATAAATCTAGCAAAATATCACAATGAAAAAACATTTTGTAAACTAGTGTCCCACAGATGTACAATTTTCTAAAGAAAATTGCCATTAAAAAAAAAGTCAATGTGAGTTACAGAAGAAAAGGAGAAATTTTTAACTTATACCAGTATTTTCATTCAATTATCTTGGTAAATTCATGCATTTTACAGGATTTTATTTGCCACTTATAAAAATATTACAATAAAACAAAACCAGCTTCCTATTTATCTTATGGTGGAAATGAGAAGTTTTCTGAGTTGTTTCTGAAGTTATAACAGTTAACTTTTAAAGGGGTTTTTTAAAAAAAGAAATAGAATAGTTTTTCAATTATTTACTAATAATTCAAATGGAAAACCAGCATTTTTGTAGCGATTCATCACAGGACAGTTCATGCAGGATTTGTTGGATGGCTGTCACTGTTTTGATAGAACTAGGCACACGTCCAAGAACAAAGATTTAAATCTTAAATATAAAACAGCCCTTTGTTTTGCTTTTCTCATTCTTTGCAAAGCTCATTTTGTGACTTTAAAAATATTTACTCAAGAGATACTCTCCTCAGGAACCATAACCAAGAAGTTGCCAACCTGATATTATTTTGGGAGATGCCAAAAAATATCCTTGCAAAAAAAGTCTCCTTAGTTGCCCCAAAGCCTAAAGTCTCAACAGTTGAGATTCTCTTGGTTATTCTAATGGTTGGCATCTTCCTGTTGTAAACTTTTTAGGTGAGGGAGGGAGGAAGGACGTATGACTGATCAGACAACAAGATCACTGCACCATAATATCATTCAGCCTATATTTCTCCATACTACTCCCAAAGATATTCTGATGTTTTCAAATGGTTTCATGAAACCTAGCCTTATCTTTGCTATAGTATGTTCCCAAACTTATTGAGCAGCTTCCCAAGTGGCACCAGTGTTAAAGAACACACCTGCCAATGCAGGAAATATAAAAGATGTAGGTTCGATCCCTGCGTCGGGAAGATCCCCTGGAGGAGGGCATGGCAACCCACTCCAGTATTCTTGCCTGGAGAATCCCATGGACAGAGGAACCTGGAGGTCTACAGTCCATAGGGTTGCACAGAGTCAGACGTGACTAAAGCAACTTAGCTTGTCCACCACAAACTTATTGAGAAGAGAGTCTTTGAGAAGTCCTTAAATGAAACAGAAGGTTTATTGGCATCTAGGGGCTTTGAGCCAAGGGAAGGAAGCAAGGCTACCTACTGTGTTCCTCTCTACACTGGATAACCTGGGAACTCACCGAGAGGGAATTCAGATGGGCTTTTAGTGACCACTCCATTTGCTTCTAAGCGCTCATGAATTACATTCTGGAGAATCCTCTTTAGAATTTAACCAGACATCTCCTTCTTCAAAAAGAAATTAGGGCATTTATCCATCAAACACACTTTCTCTGTTTCTCTCACTCTCACATTTTCAGTGGTTGCTTGGAATTTCAGAGTTCTAAAACGAACTTAAAAACTTTCTTCAGCATCCTTAGATATAAGTGCTAAGGTCTAAATATCTGAGTTTATCTAAGGAGGTTGTTGGGCTTCCCTGGTAGTTCAGCTGGTAAAGAATCTGCCTACAATGTGGGAAGACCCCAGTTCGATTCCTAGATCGGGAAGATCTCCTGGAGAAGGGATATGCTACCCACTCCAGGATTCTTGGGCTTCCCTTGTGGCTCAGTCAGTAAAGAATCTGCCTACAATGCAGGATCCCTGGGTTGGGAAGATACCCTGGAGGAGGGCATGGCAACCCACTCCAGTGTTCTTGCCTGGAGAATCCCCATGGACAGAGGAGCCTGGTGGGCTGCAGTCCATGGGGTCACAAAGAGTTGGACACGACAGAGCAACTAAACACAGCACAGCACAAGGAGACTGTTGTGTTCTCTTTACATCTTAACCTGTAATAAATTATATTCTTTACGTTGCTTTATAAATGTTTTCTGTTGTAATGCCTCTATGTTAGAAAAAAATAGAAGCAAAACAGAAGGTAATTCACTCTGGCTTCTTTTTTTCAACTGTTACCATCTATTAATATAACCAGCTTCCCCCAAATTAAGTGGGGGAACTGAAGTCTTTGCTTTATCTTAATAAGTTTTATGGGACAAAAAAAAAAAAAAAAAGTTTTATGGGACAGACAGACTAGTTCAAGTATGTGCACATATAAATTTGATTTTTAAATGCTAATCGATAGGGAAATCAAACAAAAGAATTAGTGACCTAATTTTATACCATTCTAAAAGCATAGATCCTATTATTTGAAGAGAAATACTTTATATCTCTATAATTTTTTTCAGGTTGGGAATAATTTTATTAATTTTATTTTTGCAATGTTCACTAGGTTCTGGGAACAAAAAATAATGAGATTTCTAAAGTGATCTTGATTACTGTAGATTCCCAGGGGTCATTATTTGGAAGTTCTCATGAAATTATTTTATGTGAAAAGCACTACTGTAACAAATTCTAAATATGTGAAAGCAATTTTGGGAATTAGGTAATGAATAGTAGTTGGGAGACTTTTGAGGTACATGCTAGAAATTTGGGTGGTAAGGCCAGTGAAGTTTCAGGTGGAAACAAGGAATATGTTATTGTAGATGAGGAAGCGTGAGAGGCGGGGCTCCCCTGCAGAGCACTGAGGGTGACGCCGCCAATCTTGTGGGACTGGGAGGCAGGACCCTGAGCCAAAGAGAGCTGCTCCCACGCCTTAAGATCTAATGGAATTTGTCTTGCTAGGTTTTGGATGACTTGGGACCTGTCATCCCTTCCTTCTCTCTTATTTCTCCCTTTTGAAGTGAGAATGTCTATCCTATGCCTGTCTCACAGCTATATTTTAGAAGCACATAACTTGTTTAGTTTCACAGGTTCACAACTAAGAGGAATTTTGCCTTTGGATGAATCATACCTCAAGACTCACTCATATCTGATTTAAATGATATTTAGATGAGATTTTGGACTTCAGAGTTGATGCTGAAGTAAATTAGGACTTTAAGGGCTGTTGATATGGAATGTGTGCATTTTACATGTGAGAAGAACATGAATTTGGGGGAGAGAGTGCAGAGGTAGAGTGCAATGGATAGTTTTGTTCCTCCCCAAATTCATATCTTGAAGCCCTAAGCCCCCATGTGATGGTATTTGGAGATGGGCCTTTTGAAGGTAACTAGGATTAGATGAGATCATGAGGGTGGGGTCCTCATGATAGTATTAGTGCCCTTATAAGTAGAGATACCAGACAGCTCTTTCTCTCTCTCTCCCTCTCTTCACCTCCACTCACCAAGAAAAGGCCATGTGAGGACACATCAAGAAGGCGGCTATCTGTAACCCAAGGAGCTAGCTCTCACTAACCAGACACTAACCCTGCTGGCACCTTGATCTTGGACCTGCAGTCTCCAGAACTGTGAGAAATACATTCTTGTTGTTTAAGCCACCCAATCTATAGCATTTTGTTTTGACAGTCCAAGCAGACTAATGCAAACACCAAAGTGTTGTTTCCTGTAGCTTCTACTCTTTCCTTAAGATAAATGAAAACTTAAAATGATAAGGTTAAACAATAAACTCAAATAAAAAGAGATTTTTATTTGGGTGATAAAAAGAGATTTGTTTATCCACATCAAACAGCATGTTTCTCTTACAACACAATACTTAGCAGTTTCCAAGCCATTTCTTTTTGTTATCAGCAGAAAAGGCAAGGGAAAAAAAAAAAAAGAAACTAGTACTGGTGGTGATCGCTCTTTTCCTTCACCAAAGGGGACATTTCATTTATCCCTGACTCTCCAGCATGTTCACTGTTCTCTGTGGCATGAAAATCTGATAAAACTCAGAAGGAATAGAAAAACTCCACTTCAATATTTTCATGCTGAGCCTGAGAGTGCTTTGCAGACCCCAGCAAGATGAAAATCTCAGCTGCAGCGTCAGAAAGAGAATATCTTGTTTTATCCCTAGGAGCTTAGGAGCCCTACAGAAGGTTCCGATTAAGAAATCTGAGGTGGGTTTTCCTTCATGCTTAAAAGGATTATCTCTGAAAGATAACTTTGTTTCCTCCATCAACTTTTTATAAATATTATCCCTTCATTAGAATCAGGTTCGCTTTAATCCCCTTACTTTGGAGAGCTTGAGGAATTTGATTTACTGACAACTTAACAAATCTGCCTGCCTGCCATAAAGGAGACCTGGGTTCAGTCCCTGGGTTGAGAAGATTCCCCAGAGAAGGGAATGGTTACCACCTCCAGTATTCTTGCCTGGAGAATTCCATGGACAGAGGAGCCTGGTGAGCTACAATTCATGCAGACATGACTGAATGACTAACACACATGTGTACCAAAAAATAGGTCAGAGTGGAATATTGTTCATTGTTATCTTTATATAATATTAAAGATATTGCTATATAGCTGGAGTTTCAGAGAAAGGACTATCTTGCACTATCTTCCCTTGGATTGGGAAGCAAGAAAGTAGGGAGGCAATAACACACTCTTAGACATTTACTTCCCAGCCGTACCCAGTGGGACCCACAAGGAGACAAATCTGCTGTCATAAGCACACATGAACCATTCAGGGCTACACCAAGAGAAAGGAAGGGCATAGAGGGGAAAGGTAATGGAAGGGTGTAGGACTAAGTTGTTCCCATGGTTATCACTGTTAACTATTCAGGCTTCTTGATGCCCTGCCTCTCCTTAGTCTGAAGTGGCTGGGGTCAGTCAGCATCAGATGCTGCTGTAAAGCACATGTCTGTATATTTAATTTTGCCCGTTTATTTCCGTTAATCAGTTCATTTACTATTCTTCTTCCTCATTTCCCCCAAATGATTAAGGGGCAACTTTAAATAAAAAGTACACAAGCAATAGGGCCCTACTAAAATAAGAAAGAACATGACCTAATAAAATAAAAGAAAAAAGGAAAAATATCTGAAAGATATCTAGGAAATATTTAGTCTACAGTTAGCAGCTCTGAGTTTCTGTAGTCACAAGCAAAAGAGAACTGGAACAGCTTTCATAGCATTCAGATAATACTGAAAATGCCAACAGAGGATACTGCTAGTGCTCACCATTCCTGATCCCCACTCCTTCCTAAGCATGTGGAAAATTATACCTCTTAGACCCTTTACAGTTGGCAGGGGCATGAAATGGTTTTGACCAATGAATTATGAGCAGAAATAACACATGTCTCTTCCAGAGTGAAGCAATGCAAGGCCTTGCACATCCTCCATGCAGCACATGCATTGATTGAGAGGAGCCACCAGATCCAGGCAGCCTGGATCAGAGGAAAAGAGCTACTCTCTCCCCTGGAGAGTCAAAGATACTCTGACTTTATGTGAGTGAGATATAAATTTTCTGTGTTAAGCCACTGAAATTTTGGAGCTCTCTATGGCCACAGCATGAGCCTAGCCTATTTTAATAAATAAAATATCAACTATGATGCCTGACATAGAAGCCACTCTTACCCCTTTAACCAGTAATATAAGATGCTTGTGCTTTTCAAGAGCAATATAGACTTTTTTCTGGAGCTAAATTCTTTTTTAAAAACATTTATGTGGCTGCACCAGGTCTTAGCTGTGGCATGTGGGATCTAGTTCCCTGACCAGGGATTGAACCCAGGGCCACCTGCATTGGAAGCATGGAGTCTTAGCCACTGGACCACCAGGGATGTCCTTGGAGCTAAATTCTTGAGAAGAATTTATTTCATGTATCTTTAAGGAAAGGATAATAAATAATCTAGTAAAAAAAAGGTCTTCAAAAGTAGACAATACAAAGGGTAGAGATACTTTCTTTTATCTTGCCCTTTATTGATAATAATAAAAAAAAACTTAGGCACATGATTGCATTGTAATTCCTCTGGAAGGTCCAAGGAAATATGGTCCAGGTAGTTTATGGTGATCCAGGAAGATGCAAAGATGGAGCTGAGACAGAGGTCACAAGTCTAGACTGAGGAAGTATTTTGCTTGGCCTGCTGTGCTTGAACATTTTTTGAACTAGTTGCCAAGACTGAAACATGAAGAATGTCCACATTAAAAAATCTTGATTTCTGATTTCTCTTTTCTGTAAAAGTTCATTTTGGCAACACTGGATCTTCATTCCCAACTGGAGAAAATTCAGCTAGAGTGAAGTAGCTGCTGTCCCTGTAAGCTATAATCTTGTTCTCCAAGTCCCCAAGGTTCTTCCATGGAACACCACTCATTCTCATGGCCTGACTGGCCCTCCTGGGCATGTGGTTTGTGGCTCTAGGATTAAAAGCTCTAGAACACCAGACCACCCTAGAGCCTCAGGGCATTTGTTTTGAGGTTTAGAAAACTAGGCTCCAGGTCATATTCCTTACTTTAAACCAATCGGATCTGGCAAGAAACAGAAGGCTCGCTGAAGGTGGAATGATTGGAGTCGGGTTTAATCATACGTGGACAGGATGTGGGAGAATCATGGGCTTTAGGGCAGTACTCAGGGCCTAAGGGGGATGGAGGGAGGAAGTGGCCCCAGAGAGAGCCGTGTTGTGACCTGTGAGGTCACATCTGGTAGGAACAGTGACCTTCAAAAAGGCGACTCAGCCAAAAGGCAGGGGAGGAACCAGGGAAAAGAACACTTGCCTCTCTACCTCTGGATCTCTTGTTGCTGCTTGTCTTGTCATTAGTGAACCCAAGTGAAAGCCAAAGGGCAAAGCAACCCATTGATTTTGTTCATAGAGTTACCTCCTGGAGCACGGAGCAGAGAGGAAAGGGGTAATAAAAGGATAAGGAGCAGTGAATAGATGATAATCAGCATTGCTTTCAGGTAGAAATTGGGGGAAGGAATAGTTCTTGGGGGAAAGAATAGCTCTACTGCTGTTAAATAGTAAATTAATAGATAGAAAGATGTAGATAGATGGATCATTCATCTAGGTAACCAGATGACTAGCTATATTAATTTGCTAGGGCTGCTATAACAAAGTACCATAGACTGGGTAGCTTCAGCAATAGAGATTTACTGTTTCCTGGTTCTGGAGGTTAGAAATCCAATACCCACATGTCAGTAGTGTTGTTTTCATCTGAACACTGTGAAGGAGAGTCTGTCCCATGCCTCTCTCCTAGCTTCTGCTGGTTTGCTGTTGCTATCTGGTGTTCCTCAGCCTGTATCGCCCTGATTTCTGCCTTTGTCTTCAGAAGGTATTCTCACTATGTATGTATCAGTCTCTGGGTCAACATTTCTCCTTTTTCAAGGACACAAGTCCTACTGGATTAAGGCCCACCTTAACAGTCTCTTACAATTTTGTTAATCTGCAAAAACCCTATTTCTATATAAGTTCCCATTTATAGGTATGGCAGGCTAGGATCTCAACATCTTTTAAGGGGACATGATACAGTTATAAGACTAACTTAGTTCTTAGACCAGTGGTTCTCAGCTGAGAGGATGTCATCAATTGTGGGATGTAACATTTAACAGATGAAATGAAAGTTTTTCATAAAATTTACTCTTACTTTCCAACTAAGCTATCAGGGAAGGCCCACTCTTACTTTAACTTGTGTTGTCTTATAGTTCCTCCTAACAATAAAATGTATGCCCAATAATAGCATTGTAATTTACTGTCTTCGTGTTTTCCAAGTTACAATAGCATCTACTTGTATGCTCAAAAGTATTATTTCTATTTTAAAACACTAATGTAATTACTGTTTTGGTTTGTTTATACATTAAAGTTTGATAATAACTCCAAACAAAGTAAGTGCAATGTTTATTCCCTTTAAAAGGCATAAATTATATCTCCACTAGTAGACTTTCTTTAAACATATAAATATCCTTTTGGAAAAAATGGGACCTGGGTTGCTTGATAAAGACAACTTCAGTTCTAATATTTGAAAGGCTATAGATTACTAGCTGAGATCATCTCAGCTCCATCCAATTGATGTTATAATATTAAAGATTAAAAAAAAATGGGACTTCAAGTAGATTCTAAGCAAACTCACTCTTTAGAATGATGCAATCCTATCACAACATTGTTAATTGGCTATACTTCAATATAAAATAAAAAGTTAAAAAAAAAGAACAATGCAATCATCTTTAAAATCACATATTTAAGGAAACCGATATTCAGATGATCTTATAAAATGACCCACTCTAAGTACCAGAGGTGGTTTTACAAACTATATCCAGATTCCTTTTGAAGTGTTGCCGCCAGATTTCTACCTTTATCAGAAAATTCCCCAAGCCACATAAGCAACTGGACAAGGCCTTACAGGGGGAAAAAAAAAAAAATACTGGAAATTTTCAGCTCAGTCTGGAGTAGTAAAAGATCTCACTTGAAATATTTCAGTCATTTTAATTGAATATGCTATTTTAAGAAATAACTATGTCTGAGTACCTATATTCATATTTCATTGCTCTGCTCCAAAGCAAAGTCAAAGTCTAGCTATTTCCCCCTAAAGTACACTATTTTGTCAGCCTCCATTCTCAGTCCACTTAGAGGGGTCTTCAGGGCCAGCTCTTATTCTGCATTTCATTCATTCACCCCTCTTAATTTTTGGAGCACCCACTATGGACACTCTTTTCCTTGCAAATCCCAAGGGCATTACCATTAGCATTGCCCTCTTGGCCAGTCACTAGGATTGGCCTTCCAGAACATTAAAAGCCCCTTTATTAGCCTCCAACTAATAAAAATAAATGGAAAAAAAAAACCCTCTAAAATTTTTCTTGCCTCTGGTTTTCCTTTTTTAAAGGAGCTAGAAGTATTTTTGGATCTATGCAAATACTGACTACCATGGGAATTTTGTTGTAATTGTTTTTTAATTGCTTGTGAGAAATTCCACAAGATTCATGCATAAAGAGCTTTGGGTGTTTTCTAAAAGCTTACTTCCAACATTATGGCAGTTCATTCATCCTCTTATGGATGGCTTTGGTACTCTCCGGTCTCAACTGAGACGCTAAATTAGTTTTAGAAGAGAGCTAGGGTAATGTCCACCGTAGTAAAACACTGGATATAAGGCAACTGAAGGGATGTGAGCATACAGGTGGTTCCTACACCAGGAAGAAGGATTAAAGGGCAAATGCCGAAGAGATAAATAGGCAGGGACTTCCCTGGTGGTCCAACAGTTAATAATCTGCCTTCCAATGCAGGGGACGTGGGTTTGATCTCTGGTCTATGAGCTAAGATCCCACATGCCGTGGGGCAACTAAGCTCGAGCACTGCAACTACAAAGCCCGTGTGCTCTAGAGCCTGTGCTCCGCGGCAAGAGAAGCCCATACACCACAGCAAGAAACCCTTGCACCAAAACTACAGAAAGCCACAGGCTGCAATGGAGAGGCTCCAGAACAGCCAAAAATAAATTAATTTAAGAAAAAATTTTAAAGGCTTTGTCGTTGTTATGAAAGTGAAAGTGAAGTTGCTCAGTCGTGTCCGACTCTTTGTGACCTCATGGACTCTAGCCTGCTAGGCTCCTCCATCCATGGGATTTAATATGCAAGAACCCTGGAGTGGGTAGCCATTTCCTTCTCCAGGAGATGTTCCTGACCCAGGGATCAAACCCAGGTCTCCCACATTGCAGGCAAACTCTTTACTATTTGAGCCACCAGGGAATCCATTGTCATTGTTACATTAAAAAAAGAAAGAAATAGGCAGAAATTCAACTGTTGAAATAAGGATCAAGGTATGAAGTTGAGCCCAGAAATAAAGCAGAAATTCACAAAATCCTAGCTGGGCTGGCATTAAGAAACTGTCAAATTGAATCATCTATTGGTGAAACAGATGCTTTTGAATCACTCCTGTCTTAACTCAGGATGGGCCTCAGAGCTCAGGCAGAGCTAATCCTGCAGAAGTGGTCAAGGAAGGGACCCAATACAGGCGGCAGAGCAGGTCTTGACTGTCCTTAACTTTCATTTTGCTCAACCCCAAAGCCAAAGGAGGACTTCTATTCAGGCTCAGGAAAATATATAACAATATTTGTTTGTGCATTTGACTAAAGTATTGAGGGCCCAGTCTTGTGCTCAGGATTCTGCTGTAGATAAAGTGATGAACAAGTCAGAAAGTACTTGCACCGTTGAAAGGATGAGAGGGAGGAGGTGGGGCCAGAAAGGAAAAACAGGGACAGATCGTGCAGGTTGTAGGGGCCAGGTCAAGAAGCTTGCATTTTCTTCTCAAAGCAGAGGTTTTTAAATGGGTCAGTGACTGACTCTGAGTTGATTTGTTTCAGTAAATTTTACTTGGCCATCAAGTAGAAAATAGATTACAGAAGGGCAAAAATAACACTGAGGTAACTTAAGTGATTTTACTTCCCATGCACCAGACACTTGGAGGTTACTACAATGAGTCCTAGTGAGAGGTATTGGTGCCTCAGACCAGGTTGGATATAATGAAATAGTGATGTTTTATATATATATAACATTTAGAGGTACAACCAACAAGATTTGCTGAAGGATAGATCAAGGAAAGAAGGAAAATAAAAGATGAACCCAAGTTTCGGCTGAAGTAGTTATATGCATGACTGTTGATGCCACAGTCTAAGCTAGAGAAGAGTTGAGAATGAGTAGGTGTGGGAGAAAATAATGATGGGCTGTCCTTAAAACATATTGATATAGAGAAGACTCTTGAGAGTCCCTTGGACAGCAAGGAGATCAAACCAGTCAATCCTAAAGGAAATCAGTCCTGAATATTCATTGGAAGGACTGATGGTGAAGCTGAAGCTCCAAAAATTTGGCCTCCTGATGTGAAGAATTGACTCATCAGGAAATATCCTGATGCTGGAAAAGACTGGAGGAGAAGGGGATGACAGAGGACAAGATGGTTGGATGGTATCACCGACTCAACGGATATGAGTTTGAGCAAGCTCTGGGAGATGGTAAAGGACAGGGGAGCCTGGTGTGCTGCAATCCATGCAGTCACAAAGAGTTGGACACAACTTAGCAACTGAACAATAGAGATGTCAGGCAATTAAGTGAAGCTCACATACAGGCCAAGAGTATGAGAGGTCAGGGCTAAGGAGAACTCAAAATCAAGTCCCAGTTTTCTTCTTAGTTCTAGTCTGACCTTGAAATGTCATCTAAATTTCTCCTTTCAATTTATTCATCAGCAAAATAGATCTTTTAAAAAGGTGTAAAATATAACTTGCTACATATTTATCAAAGCTTTAAAATACTTTTTAAGTACTTCTTTTCCTAGGACATCTGAAAATGTGGCATGGAAAATCTTTGTTTTTACAAAAATTAACAAGTATATAGTGTAATAAAGATGAAAATATAAGTCTCCAATCTTTACAGAGTTCAAGTTTAAAAAATTAAGAAAATTACTTCTAAAATTACCTAATGCTAATGCTTATTTCTTATAAAATTAACTGGAAGTTACTGCATATAATTTTTTGCTTGAATTGAAAGCATATTTTCACTTTAAGACAAAAATAGTTACTGCCAAAATTAAACAATTATGGGTATATAGCAGAAAATAACACATTTGAAAACAATTTGGCACATGCTTATGTTGCAAATTTATATGAGCTCTGAATACGTCATACTTCCTTAAGATAGATACATAGTTCATATTTAACTATTCTTTCTTCACAAAGGTGCCTCTACGTTTAAGCACAGTCTGATAATACATATATATCCTGTTCAGTTCAGTTCAGTTGCTCAATTTTGTCAAACTCTTTACAACCCCATGGATTGCAGCACGCCAGGCTTCCCATTACATTAACTCCTAGAGCCTACTCAAACTCGTCCATCACGTTAGTGATGCCATCCAACCATCTCGTCCTTTGTCTTCCCCTTCTCCTCCCACCCAGCATCTTTCCCAGCATCAGGGTCTTTTCCAATGAGCCAATTCTTCACATCAGGTGGCCAAAGTACTGGAGTTTCAGCTTCAGCATCAGTCCTTACAATGAACATACAGGACTGATTTCCCTTAGGATTGACTGGTCAATACATCCTATGTGTAGTAACAAATATTCACATGAATCATACCAACGAGGCTGTAAAAGAAATGACATCATTCTTTTTTTTTTTTTGCTTTGCTTTTCTCACAAGATCTTTCTCTAATTGACCACATAAAGATAAGAGCAGCCTGGTTGAGGCATGTTACTCAATTTGCCAAGACTTATTTAACTGCTTTAGCTAAGAGGCAACCGGCCTCTCTCTCTCTCTCTATCCTGCCTGTTCACTGACCTATCATGGAAAAATGTAGGCTCCTAACCAGCACCCTAGACCACTGAGACCAGCCTTCACATCCCAGAGGTGGAAAATCGTATCATTTCTATTGATCAATACTGAGTGAAATATAGTACTCCAGAAAGCTAAAAGGTCCTTTTGTGCTGATAAGAAAATTCATCTGCAGTGTTTGAAAAAGTCTGCAAGAGCATGAAAAATTCTAAGTGCCTGCAGGGAATCACATGTCAACCATCACAGAGAGCATGCAAGATTCAAGTTACCACACAGTTGTCTTGTGGGATTCTTGATTCGCCTTCATGTATCACGAGATGATGTCACTTCATCTATACATTATGATCTTGTATTCACCATTCTCTCTCTTCCTATGACTAAGAAGATATTTCTTTCTTCTAAGTAAAGAAAACAGAAAATCTTTTGAATAATATGTCCACACTTACTTTTCTCTTGCTGTAAAATGTATGATGTGTTTGTTTACATATGAGTTTGGAAAAAAATTTCTGATGAGCAAGTATTGCTGTACCTAAACAACATTCAGAGATATTCCTGCTTCAAATGTTTTTCTAAATTATTTAAGGAGTCTTTGATAACAAGAAATATGCTAAATTTCAAAATCCTGTTTTAATATTACTAACTTTTCTCTTTTCTAAATATTGGATTATAACTGAAAGCTGCTGAAAGTCACTGAGTTGTGTCCGACCCCATGAATTTCTCCAGGCCAGAGTACTGGAGTGGATAGCCATTCTCTTCTCCAGGGGATCTTTCCAAACCATGGATCGAACCCAGGTCTCCTGCATTGCAAGCGGATTCTTTACCAGCTGGGCCACAAGGGAAGCCAAAGAATACTGGAGAGGGTAGCCTATCCCTTCTCCAGGGGATCTTCCCAACCCAGGAATTGAACCGAGGTCTCCTGCATTGCAGGCAGATTCTTTACCGACCGAGCTATCAGGGAAGCCCAAATTATAACTGTACTAATATTACATGCTTCAACAGTACATGAACTGTGAAATATCAAATGTTCAACCTGGATTTAGAAAAGGCAGCGGAACCAGAGATCAAATTGCCAACATCTGCTGGATCATCGAAAAAGCAAGAGAGTTCCAGAAAAACATCTACTTCTGCTTTATTGACTATGTCAAAGTCTTTGACTGTGTAGATCACAATAAACTGTGGAAAATTCTGAAAGAGATGGGAATACCAGACCACCTGACCTGCCTCTTGGGAAATCTCTATGCATATTGGGAAGCAACAGTTAGAACTGGACATGGAACAGACTGGTTCCAAATAGGGAAAGGGGTACATCAAGGTTGTATATTGTCACCATGCTTATTTAACTTATATGCAGAGTACATCATGAGAAATGCTGGGTTGGATGAAACACAAGATTTCCAGGAGAAATATCAATAACCTCAGATATGCAGATGACACCACCCTTACAGCAGAAAGTAAGGACGAACTAAAGAGCCTCTTGATGAAAGTGAAAGAGGAGAGTGAAAATGTTGGCTTAAAACTCAACATTCAGAAAACTAAGATCATATCATCTGGTCCCATCATTTCATGGCAAATAGATGGGGAAACAGTGGAAACAGTGACACATTTTATTTTGGGGGGCTCCAAAATCACTGCAGATGTTGACTGCAGCCATGAAATTAAAAGACACTTGCTCCTTGGGAAAAAAAGTTATGACCAATCTAGACAGCATATTAAAAATCAGAGACATTACTTTGCCAACAAAGATTTGTCTAGTAAAAGCTATGGTTTTTTCATTAGTCATGTAAGGATGTGAGAGTTGGACTCTAAAGAAAGCTGAGTGCTGAAAAATTGATGCTTTTGAACTGTGGTGTTGGAGAAGACTCTTGAGAGTCCCTTGGACTGTAAGGAGATCCAACCAGTCCATCCTAAAGGAAATCAGTCCTGAATATTCATTGGAAGGACTGATGTTGAAGCTGAAACTCCAATACTTTGGCCAGCTGACATGAAGAACTGACTCACCTGAAAAGACCCTGATGCTAGCAAAGATTGAATGTGGGAGGAGAAGGGGATGACAGAGGATGAGATGATTGGATGGCATCACTGACTCAGTAGACATGAGTTTGAGTAAACTCCAGGAGTGAATGATGGGCAGGGAGGCCTGGTGTGCTGCAGTTCATGTGGTCACAAAGAGTCAGACATGACTGAATGATTGAAATGAACTGAACTGAACTGAGTATTATATGCAATCACATATGATGAGGTTAAAGAACATCCCCTGTTGTAATTGTGAGCATGGGTCACCTGGCTGTTATAAAATTCACTATTTCATTGGACCTTGGAGTGGCCTAAGACCCTGAGCTGCAAACACAATTTTTCTGTTTATAAAGTTTTTATCAATTTGTGCCCTGATCTCTGTGCTCCCAGGGACCAAAATGATGGGGAAAATGCAACTGGGATTGTGTAGGGCATCTTTTCCCATCCCACCTTCTTTCTTAATCACCTAGTCCACATCTCACTTCCCCTCTCACACTATAATCTCACCTTGAATAATCTCATTCATTCCTAAAGGTTAACCTACTACCTACCTAAGGATTCCCAAATGTGTATCTTCAGTTCTTTTTCATGACTGCCTGCTGCTCATCTCAACCTGGATCTCCGCAGACAACATACACAGCTTCACCAAAGTGGAACAAGTTCTTGTATTTTTTATGGCAGTACATGTTAATCATTTCTTTTCTTTTTAAAAAAATTAATTTATTATTTTAATTGGAGGCTAATTACTTTACAATATTGTGGTGTTTTTTTGCCATACATTGACATGAATCAGTCTCTCGAACCACTCTCCCACCTCCCTCCCCATCCCATCCCTCTGGGTTGTCCCAGTACACCAGCTTTGAGTGCCCTGTTTCATGCACCAAACTTGGACTGGTGATCTATTTCACATATGGTAATATACATGTTTCAATGCTATTCTCTCAAATCATCCCACCCTCACCTTCTCTAACAGAATCCAAAAGTCTATTCTTTATCTCTGTGTCTCTTTTGCTGTCTCACATATAGGGTCATGGTTACCATCTTTCTAAATTCCATATATTTGTGTTAATATACTGTATTGGTGTTTTTCTTTCTGACTTACCTGACTCTGTATAATGGGCTCCAGATTCATCCACCTCATTAGAACTGACTCAAATGTATTCTTTTTAATAGCTTAGTAATATTCCATTGTGTATATGTACCACGACTATCTTATCCAAGAGTCTGCTGATGGACATCTACGTTCCTTCCATGTCCTGGCTATTGTAAGCAGTGCTGTGATGAACACTGGGGTACACGTGTCTCTTTCAATTCTGGTTTCCTCTGTGTGTATGCCCAGCAGTGGGATTGCTTTCATATGTCAGTTTGATTTCCAGTTTTTTAAGGAATCTCCACTCTGTTCTCCATAGCGGCTGTATTAGTTTGCATTCCCACCAACAGTGTAAGAGGGTTCCCTTTTCTCCACACCCTCTCCAGCTCTTATTGTTTATAGAAGCTATTCTGACCAGCATGAGGTGGTACCTCATTGTGGTTTTGATTTGCATTTCTCTGATAATGAGTGATGTTGAGCATCTTTTCATGTGTTTGTTAGCCATCTGTATGCCCTCTTTGGAAAAATGTCTGTTTAGTTCTTTGGCCCACTTTTTGATTGGGTCATTTATTTTTCTGGTATTGAGCTGCCTGAGCTGCTTGTATATATTTGAGATTAATTCTTTGTCAGTTACTTCATTATTTTCTCCCATTCTAAAGACTGTCTTTTCACCTTGCTTATCATTTCCTTCACTGTGCAAAAGCTTCTAAGTTTAATTAGGTCCCATTTGTTTATTTTTGCTTTTATTTCCATTACTCTCGGAGGTGAGTCATAGAGGATCTTGCTGTGATTTAGCTCAGAGAGTATTCTGCCTATGTTTTCCTCTAGGAGTTTTATAGTTTCTGGTCTTACATTTAGATCTTTAATCCATTTTGAGTTTATTTTTGTGTATGGTGTTAGAAAGTGTTCTAGTTTCATTCTTTTACAGATGGTTGACCAGTTTTCCCAGCATCACTTGTTGAAGAGATTGTCTTTTCTCCATCATATATTTTTGCTTCCTTTGTCAAAGATAAGTTGTCCATAGGTATGTGGATTTATTTCTGGGCTTTCTATTTTGTTCCATTGATCTATATTTCTGTCTTTGTGCCAGTACCATACTGTCTTGATGACTGTAGCTTTGTAATATAGTCTGAAGTCAGGCAGGTTGATTCCTCCAGTTCCAGCCTTCTTTCTCAAGAGTGCTTTGGCTATTTGAGGTTTTTTGGTATTTCCATACAAATTATGAAGTTATTTGTTCTAGTTCTGTGAAAAATACCATTGGTGGCTTGACAGGGTTTGTATTGGATGTATAAATTGCTTTGGGTAGTATACCCATTTTCATTATATTGATTCTTCTGATCCATGAACATGATATATTTCTCCATCTATTTGTGTTATCTTTGATTTCTTTCAACAGTGTTTTTTTAATTAATTTACTTATTTTAATTAGAGGCTAATTACTTTACAATATTGTAGTGGTTTTTGCCATACATTTACATGAATCAGCCATGGGTGTACATGTGTTCCCCATCCTGAACCCCCCTCCCACCTCCCTCCCCATCCCATCCCTCAGGGTCATCCCAGTGCACCAGCCCTGAGCACCCTGTCTCATGCATCGAACCTGGACTGGCAATCTGTTTCACATATGATAATATACATGTTTCAATGCTATTCTCTCAAATCATCCCACCCTCGCTTTCTCCCACAGAGTCCAAAAGACTATTCTATACATCTGTGTCTCTTTTGCTGTCTCGCATATAGGGTCATCGTTACCATCTTTCTAAATTCCATATATATGCGTTAGTATGCTATATTGGCGTTTTTCTTTCTGACTTACTTCACTCTGTATAATGGGCTCCAGTTTCATCCAATTCATTAGAACTGATTCAAATGCATTCTTTTTAATGGCTGAGTGATATTCCATTGTGTATATGTACCAGAGTCTTCTTATCCATTCATCAGCCAGTGGACATCTGGGTTGCTTCCATATCCTGGCTATTGTAAACAGTGCTGTGATGAACTTTGGGGTACACGTGTCTCTTTCAGTTCTGGTTTCCTCAGTGTGTATGCCCAGCAGTGGGATTGCTGGGTCATATGTCAGTTCTCTTTCATCAGTGTTTTACAGTTTTCTACATATAGATGTTTTGTTTCTTTAGGTAGATATATTCCTAAGTATTTTATTCTTTGTTTCACAATGGTGAATGGGATTGTTTCCTTAATTTCTCTTTCTGTCTTCTCATTGTTAGTGTATAGGAATGCAAGGGATTTCTGTGTATTAATTTTATATCCTGCAACTTTACTATATTTATTGATTAGCTCTAGTAATTTTCTGGTGATATCTTTAGGGTTTTCTATATAGAGGATCATGTCATCTGCAAACAGTGAGAGTTTAACTTCTTCTTTTCCAATCTGGACTCCTTTTTTTTTCCTTCTCTGATTGCTGTGGCTAAAACTTCCAAAACTATGTTGAATAGTAGTGGTGAGAGTGGGCACCCTTGTCTTGTTCCTGACTTTAGGGGAAATGCTTTCAGTTTTTCACTATTGAAGATAATGTTTGCTGTGGATTAATCATGTATGGCTTTTATTATGTTGAGGTATGTTCCTTCCTTGCCTGCTTTCTGGAGAATTTCTATCATAAATGGGTGTTGAATTTTGTCAAAGGCTTTCTCTGCATATATTGAGTTAGTCATATGGTTTTTATCTTTAATTTGTTAATGTGGTATATTACACTGATTGATTTGCAAATATAGAAGAATCCTTGCATCCCTGGGATAAAGCCCTCTTGGTCATGATGTATGATCTTTTTAATATGTTGTTTCATTCTGTTTGCTGGAATTTTTTTTTGAGGATTTTTGCATCTATGTCCATCAGTGATACTGGCCTGTAATTTTCTTTTTTTGTGGCATCTTTGTCTGGTTTTGGTATTGGGGTGATGTTGGCCTCATAGAATGAGTTTGGCAGTTTACCTTCCTCTGCAATTTTCTGGAAGAGTTTGAGTAGGATAGGCATTAGCTCTTCTGTAAAGTCTTTGTATAATTCAACTTTGAAGCCTGGGCTTTTGATTGTTGGAAGATTTTTTTTAATTACAGTTTTGATTTCTGTGCTAGTAATTGGTCTGTTAAGATTTTCTATTTCTTCTTGGTTCAGTTTTGGAAGGTAATACTTTTTTAAGAATTCATCCATTTCTTCCAAGTTGTCCATTTTATTGGCATATAGTTGTTGATAGTAGTCTCTTATGATCCTTTGTATTTCTGTGTTGTCTGTTGTGATTTCTCCATTTTCACCTCTAATTTTGTTGATTTGATTCTTCTCCATATTTTTCTTGATGAGTCTGGTTAATGGTTTGTCTCTTTTATTTATCTTCTCAAAGAATCAGGTTTTAGTTTTCTTGATTTTTGCTATAATCTTGTTTCTTTTTCACTTATTTCTCATCTGATTTTTATGATTTCTTTCCTTCTACTAACTTTGGGGCTCTTTATTTCTTCTTTTTCTAGTGTTTTAGGTGTAAAGTTAGGTTATTTATTTGATTTTTCTCTTGTTTCTTGAGGTGATCTTGTACTGCTATGAATCTTCCTCTTAGCACTGCTTTTATTGAACCCCACAGGTTTTGGGTTGTAGTGTTTTCATTTTCATTTTTTCCATGCATATTTCGATTTCCTTTTTTACTTTTTCTGTGATTTGTAGGTTATTCAGAAGCATGTCATTTAGCCTTCATATGTTTGTATTTTTAATAGTTTTTTTGCCTGTAGTTGACATCTAATCCTACCACATTGTGATCAGAAAAAAATGCTTGAAATGATTTCAATTTTTTTGAATTTACCAAGGCTAGATTTATGGTCCAGGATGTGATCTACCCTGGAGAACATTCCATGTGCACTTGAGAAAAAGGTGAAATTCATTGTTTTGGGGTGAAATGTCCTATAGATATCAATTAGGTCTAACTGGCCCATTGCATCACTTAAAGCTTGTGTGTTTCCTTGCTAATTTTCTGTTTGGTTAATCTATCCATAGTTGTGAGTGGGGTATTAAAGTCTCCCATTATTATTGTGTTACTGTTAATTTCCCCTTTCATACTTATTAGCATTTGCCTTACATATCAACATGCTCCTATGTTGGGTGCATATATATATTTATAATTGTTATATTTTTTTGGATTGATCCTTTGATCATTATGTAGTGTCCATCTTTGTCTCTTTTCACAGTCTGTATTTCAAAGTCTATTTTATCTGATATGAGTATCGCTACGCCTGCTTTCTTTTGATCTTCATTTGCATGAAATATCTTTTTCCAGCCCTTCATTTTTCAGTCTGTATTTGTCCCTTGGTTTGAGGTGGGTCTCTTGTAGACAACATATACAGGGGTCTTGTTTTTGTATCCATTAATCCAGTCTTTGTCTTTTGGATGGGACATTCAACCCACTTACATTTAAGGTAATTATTGATAAGTATGATCCTGTTGCCATTTACTTCATTGTTTTGTTTATAAAAGTTTATAAACCTTTTCTGTGTTTCCTGTCTAGAGAAGATCCTTTAGCATTTGTTGAACAGCTGGTTTGGTAGTGCTAAATGTTTGTTTGTCTGTAAAGCTTTTGATTTCTCCTTCATATTTAATGAGATCCTTGCTGGGTATAGTAATCTGGGTTGTAGGGTTTTCTCTTTCATCACTTTAAGTATGTCCTGCCATTCCCTTCTGGCCTGAAGAGCTTCTATTGAGAGATCAGCTGTTATCCTTATGGGAATCCCATTGTGAGTTATTTGTTGCTTTTCCTTTGCTGCTTTCAATATTTGCTCTTTGTGTTTGATCTTCATTAGTTTGATTAATATGTGTCTTGGGGTGTTTTGCCTTGGGTTTATCCTCTTGGGGACTCTCTGGGTTTCTTGGACTTGGGTGGCTGTTTCCTTCCCCATTTTAGGGAAGTTTTCAGCTGTTATCTCCTCAAGTATTTTCTCATGCCCTTTCTTTTTGTCTTCTTCTTCTGGGATACCTATGATTCGAATGTTGGTGTGTTTAACATTGTCCCAGCGGTCTCTGAGATTGTCCTCATTTCTTTTAAATCTTTTTTCCTCTCTGCTTCATTTATTTCCACCATTCTATCTTCCACCTAACTTATCCTCTCTTCTGCCTCAGTTATTCTACAGTTGGTTCCCTTCAGAGCACTTTTCATTTCGGTTATTGCATTATTCATTATTGACTGACTCTTTTTTTATTTCTTCTAGGTCCTTGTTAAACATTTCTTGCATCTTCTCAATACTTGTCTCCAGTCTATTTATCTGTAACTCCATTTTGTTTTCAGGATTTTGGATCATCTTTGCTATCATTATTCTGAAATTATTTTTTAGGTAGACTCCCTATCTCCTCCTCTTTTGTTTGGTTTGGTGAGTATTTATCATGTTCCTCTACCTGCTGAATATTTCTCTGCCTTTTCATTTTGTTTATATTGCTGTGTTTGGGGTGCCCTTTTTGTAGGCTGGAAGTTCCTCTTTATTGTGAAGACTGCTTCTTGTGGGTGGGGTTGGACTAGTGGCTTGTCAAGGTTTCCTGGTTGAGGGAGCTTGCATCTGTGTTCCAGTGGATGGAGCTGGATCTCTTCTCTCTGGAGTGCAATGAAGTGTCCAGTAGTGCATTTTGGGGTTCTAGGTTTTTGGCATGGCTTTGGGCAGCCTGTCTTTTAATGCTCAGGGCTGTATTCCTGCTTTGCTGGAGAATTAGCATGGGATATCTTGCACTGGGACTCGTTGGCTCTTGGTTTCAGTGGAGCTTGGGTGGAGTTTTGTTTCAGTGTAGGTGTGGAGACTTTTGGGTGAGCTCTTGTCTATTAATGTTCCCTGAAATCAGGAGTTCTCTGATGCTCTCAAGTTTTGGAGTTAAGCCTCCTGCCTCTGGCTTTCAGTCCTTCTCTTACAGTAGCCTCAAGATGTCTCCATCCATACAGCACAGATAATGAAACATCTAAGTTAATGGTGAAACAATTCCCCACAGTGAGGGACACCCAGAGAGGTTCACAGAGTTACATGGAGAAGAGAAGAGGGAGAAGGGAGATAGAGGTGACCAGGAGGAGAAGAGGGGGAATCCAAAGGGGAGAGAGCAATCTAGCCAGTAATCAGTTCCCTAAGTGTTCTCCACAGTACAGAATACCCAGAGAGATTCACAGAGTTAAGTAAAGAGAAGGGGGAGGAAGGAGAAAGAAGTGACCTGTGGGAGAAAAGGGAGGGTCAAAAGGGGAGAGAGCAATCAAGGCAATAATCACATCCCTACGTGAAAATGGATACCGAAGATTAGATTCTTAAAGGTACAAAATTGATAACAAATACCAAAAAGCAAAGATTAAAAATCTAGTATAGAGGTTAGACTCTCAAAAATACAAAATGAAATCAATCACAAAAATTAAAAATATGCATACATGAAATTGGCTTTAAAACTAGGGTCTTTTTTTTTTTTTACAAGGTGATAGATTATAAAAATGAAAATTAAAGGAGTAATAAAGAACTTAAATTTTTTTTTTTAATTAAAAAGTGATAATAGTAAAAATATATCTAGGAATTTCTCTGGAGCTGTTTTGGGCAGTGTGGGGTCAGTTCAGTTTCAGATAATTCCTTGTACCAGCTTGTACTTGGTCTCAAGGTCTATAGGCCCCTTCCAATGCATAGTCAATGTTAACCACAGGGTTTTAATCTGTTGCACCTGTCACTTCCGGAGTGGTTCCCTCTTCTTTGTTTATTTTGGCTTCCTGTGTTTGCAAGTCTCCTCAGTGTCTAATTTCCGCCTTGACACAAGGGGGCAAAAGTGGTCACTTATTTAGGCTCACTTGCTCAGTTGTGTTGTGGGGAGGGAGGGACACTGCAAACAAATATTACTGGTGTGTGTGTGGCGGCAGGGGCGGTGCTCACAGTGTATGGACCACACAGGGTTTGCCACAGCTCAAGGCGGTGTGTGCTTCCTGGGTCTATACTGCTCAGGCTCCAGGGTGCTCTGCAAGGGCGTTGCCTGAAGCGGACCCTGCATTTCCTACACTTCCCAGGTCTAAGCTGTTCAGGTTCTCGGGTACTCCGCAAGGACACAGACCAGGTTGGCTGTGCGTTTTGTGCCCTTCCCAGGTCTGAGCAGCTCAGGTGACCAGGTTCTTGGCAAGCGCACCGTCCGAGGTGGGCAGTGCGTATTATCACCTCCCGCATCCGGCCGCTCGGTTTCCCAGGTTCGCCGTGAGAGCACTGTCTCAGGTGTGCCGTGCCTCCTCTGGGGAGCTGATCTCAGGCTGTGACCCTCCTGGTGGATGTCAACCATCCAGGATCTCAGAAAGACGTGGTTAGCAACTGGGAGCCTGCTCACAGTTTGGTGGAGGACGCCATCTCTGGGGCCGAGATTAGAGCAGCCCCTTGCCTTCCAGCTCTGGCCTCTCTGCCTCCAAGGGGGTGGGGATGGGGGGGGGGGGGGGAAGGGCCTGTACGCAGCTGGCTAGCTCTCCTTTGATATTTATCCAATCCTTTGTTCTGTGAATGGCCAGGCTGTGCTTTAGGTTAGAGCCTTTCACGGGAAAGTTCTCCCTTTATTTTTCTCTCTGGCAATTCAACCGTTCAGGTTGCTATCTCCTGTTAGCTCCCTCAGATTGTCCTCAGGTCATTCAGGCCCAGTCCTTACCCTAAGCACTGATGATGCCACCCCCGCCTCTCTGCCCAGCCCCTGCTTGCTGGTGGCAGACTCAAATGTCTGGGCTACTTCTCCACTGGTGGTTTTGGTTAGGTGCATATTCTGTGGGATTTTTTTCTTCCCAGTTATGTTGCCCTCTTAGATTTCAAAACTCCCCAAGACCCACCTATGAGAGGGTTTCCTGCTGTTTGGAAACTTCTCCTACTTCACGACTCCCTCCCCAGGATGGGTCTCCATCCCTAACTCTTCTGTCTCTCTTTTTGTCTTTTATATTTTGTCCTACTTCCTTTCAAAGACAATGGGCTGCCTCTCTGGGTGCCTGGTGTTCTCCACCAGTGTTCAGAAGTTGTTTTGTGGAAGTTGCTCAGCGTTCAGATGATCTTTTGATGAATTTGTGGGGGAGAAAGTGGTCTCCTCTTTCTATTCCTCCACCATCTTGGGACCACCCTCCTACATGTCAATCTTGATAGAAACGGGTGTCACCCAGCACTCCTCCAGATCCTTCCTCCCACCCACAGCCATTCTCTGACTGAAACTTGTTGGCTTGACTCTTAACATGTCTCATATCTGTCCACATACAAAGCTACAATAATAGGATCTGTACCTATGGGTTAGTGTATTAGTTGCTCAGTCACGTCCGATTCTCTGTGACCCCCATGGATTGTAGCCCACAAGGATGCTCTGTCCTTGCAATTCTCCAGGCAAGAATACTGGAGTGGGTAGCCATTCCCTTCTCCAGGGGATCTTCCTGACCCATGTATTGAACCTGTGTCTCCTGCATTGGCAGGAAGATTCTTTACTGTTTGAATCACCAAAGAAGTCCCACCTATGGGTACAGTTAGGCATAAAAAAAACAGGATGGCCAAGTCAGTCTGGGTTAAAAGGAGGTGAGTACATCCTCATGGATAGTCTTGCCTGGAAGATCCCATGGACGGAGGAGTCTGGTAGGCTGTGGTCCGTGGGGTCACTAAGAGTCAGACATAACTGAGAGACTTCCCTTTCACTTTTCACTTTCATGCATTGGAGAAGGAAATGGCAACCCACTCCAGTGTTCTTGCCTGGAGAATCCCAGGGACGGGGGAGCCTGGTGGGCTGCCATCTACGGGGTTGCACAGAGTCGGACACGACTGAAGCAACTTAGCAGCAGCAGTAGCATAGAGGGAGGGATCTTTCGATTGGGACATAAAGGGAGGTAGATATGGAGGCCATTCTAGCAGGGGTGGTAACACAGTCAAGGGCTGGACAAGACACAGTTGCAAGCATTTCAGCCTGGCTAGAACATAAAGCTGAGTAAACGTTATGGTGAGAATTTGGCAAGTGAGGAAAATAACTCAGTAGGCAGTGCCTTGGGAGCATGGGTTAGTTCACGTAGGCAGTTGGGAGCCATTGCAGGGGACTTAAACAGAGGAAGGACAAAATCAGACTCGCCTGTTAGAAAGCTGTGCAGTTGGAGGGTGGATGAGCAAGGGAACAAGCTAGAAGAGGAGGCTGTTGCTATGATCCAGGTGCAGGGAAGGCCAGCCTGCACCAGGAGGGTAGAGTAGGGATGACAACGGCAGAGGCAGGGGTGAGGAGGCAGGACCTGAGCCTCACTCTGGCTATAACTAGAGCAGACTTGCCATCCCTGGTATATAAAATAACCTTTTCACTTGAAGAAATGTTTCTGCAGTTTGAAAACTTCTGATCTGCAGGGTAACACATGGCTCACCGAGCCCTCAGTCTTGTGGCTTCTGACAGGTTCCTCCCCTTCTTCTCTTTCCACTCTGCCTGGCCCTCCACCTCCAGCTGCAGGAACTGCTGGCGGCCTCCCCCATGTACTGTGCATGCTCTTTCTTGTCTTATCTGTTTGAGGTGTGCATGCCCTTCCCCCATTTTCTTTGCCCTAACTGTGTGGCCATCACCTCTCCTAAGAAGACTTCTCTGATCCCCTCAAATCCTTAACTTCCATCCTGCACCAGCTCGTCCCACCACCTACATTCTTCAGGATCAGAATCTCCCTGATCCTCTCGCTGCAGAGTGATCCTCTGAGCATTAATTGCACTTCCCTTCTAAGCCAGTTACTCAATGCTTAAAACAAATGGTCCTTTCTTTTTAATGTACTTTTCATTTAAATGGTTTTCACTTCTTAGCTCCTCAAATAAATCCCAAACTTCTTAGAGCAAAATCAATGCCTTTCTGGTTTTTGTTTGTTTATTATGAGGGAGGGAAGATGTATCTTTTGTCACTCCTGGCTGTACACTGTACTCAGCAATTAGCTTTTAAATGCTTATTGATTTAATTATCTTCTCTTTCCATCCCTCTTTTCTCCCTCTCCCCCCTTCCATTCTCTCTCTCTCTCACACAAACACATTTTAAACTCTCTTAATTATATTGAATACTTGATGTCTTTGTAATCCATGTCACAGGAGCAGATGACAAGTATGATGATGTCACAATGAATTTTTTCCCCATTCTTCCACTGAGAGATGTCCAAGATGCTGCACAAGGTTTACAATAGACATTTGCTACATTGCTATGGACTGAACTGTGTCTCTCCAAAATTCATATCTTGAAGCCCTAGGCTCTAATGTGACTTATTTGGAGGTGGGGCTTTCAGGAGGTAAATGAGCTTAAATACGGCCATAAGGATGAGGTCCTAATCTGTCAGGACTGAAGGCATAAGAAGAAAAAGATCTTTTTCTCTCTCTTTCTCTCTCTCCACACACACACACACACTCACACAAACACACATACCAAGGAAAAGCCATGCGAGGACACAGTGAGAAGGTGGACCTCTGCAAGCCAGGGAGAGGACTCTTGCCAGAACCTGACTGCACCAGCACACTGATCTCAGTCTTTCAGCCTCCAGAACTGTGACAGAATAAATTTCTGCTGTTTACAACCCAATCTATGGTATTTTGTTATGGCAGCCCAAATTAACTAAAACATACACCAAAGTCAGTGCCATGGGAAAACTTCAGAGTAAAGGATTTCAGACTGTGCACAGCTTTTGCCATGAGGGATCCATTTGGAATATAATCCTGGATGCTAAATGCCATCACGTTTTCTCAACCTGAAAATTCATACCTTATAAATTCACCATGGATAACAACAGATAATATGGTCTTAATAAAAAGAATACTTTAATATATGAACTTTCAAATAGAAAATGAACATGCTTGAGGGGAAAAAAAAGAAAGTACTTGGTAAGACACTTAATTCAGATACCTTCTTTCTGTGAAGGTCAGATTGTAGCTCAGTCTTCCCAAATGACAGCAGTCAATTCTCAGTGGATAATGGGGCACTTTCAGATATGGGGAAAGAGGTTGCAATTCTCATGTAATGGCATCATAGGTATCTAAGGCCACACACGAAACAAGTGATGTTGGAGAGTGGAAGCTCCATCTCAGCACAAATGAAAACCACTCTCTGGACACAGGCACAGGGGAGAAAATAAAAGACATCTCAAAAGTTTTCTTCTTGTGGGCCAACTAAAATTTTTGTGTACTTGCAGAATTTCTAGCACAAAGGTCCTGCCACAGAGAGCAGAAATGCCTTCTAAATTACTCTTGACAGATAATGTAGCATCCTTCTCTTAAATATAAACTTTTTGTCTTTGAAGTCAGCCAATTCTATTGTTGAACAGTAAATCTTAGGGCCTGAGGTTTAACCAAAACTGTTTTAAAAAAGCAATCTTCCTTTGATGATTCTGTGGTTGTTATATCCCCACAAATGACCTTGAAATATTTTGAGTACAATAAGAATCATGCCTAGATAAACATAACCTATTCCTTCTGGTCTAAATCCTTTGTATACTCATTTATATTTTCTGAAATGTTTAATTTTATATAGGAGTATAGCTGATTAACAATAGATTCAGGTGGATAAGAAAGGGACTCAGCTATATATATGTGTGTGTATATTCATTTATAACGGTAAACTTCTCAGTTTTATTACATTGGGAAGCAATTAAGCCTATGTATAATTATTTAAATAAATAAGACTATGAATGTGGTTAACAGCTTTTAAAATGATCAGCAGAGCTTGGCCTTTTCTTTTTTTTAGTAAATTTGCAAAGACAGGAATGAGAAATATGCAGTGGAGTAGTGGTGTAGCAAGGGAGCAGAGATTCTCACCTTCCCTTCTTTGCTGTTTTATCCTCGATCATTAATTACTCAGACCAACTACAGAACAACTCAACACGGAGGGTGGGAGGAGGAGAAGAATCACAGATCTTCTGAAAAATGAACACATGAATTTATCGTCCACTGGATTCTCAAAGAGGTCCAAGAATTCAAAAAGGTTAAGAATCCCTGAGGGGAAAAGTCTTCAATAAATCTGAGACTCTAGAATCAAAAGGGTTAAATGTATTAACAGTCACCAAGTTGGTTTAGAGATAGAAATAAAGAGACTTCGTTTGGCTTTCAACCTTTGTAGACAATGGAAGGTGTTTGTTCGGTTAACTTTTCCAAAAACGACTTCCTGCCAGGCAGTGGGCTGCAACGCTTGCTCACAATGGTCTGCACTTCCCACACAAGCCGCTGAGAAAACCCTGATTTCCGTGGACTGTTTGTGAGTGGTGCCATTATATCGCAGTCGAGAAAAGGAGTGGGCGGGAGGAGGGAAGCACTGCATTCAATTCTCATGCGATCTATTTTTAACCTGCCTGAGAAGATTTCCAGCCATTAATGTAATGAGGCTAGATTTAAAAACAAAAAGAGCGGTAGGGCCGCAAAGGCCCCCTGTGGAGGGAGCGGTCCTGACTCCTTAAGGATGCTAGCAGCTACTTTAGTATCAAGTACAGGCTTATAGTGCTCATCAGCTTACCCTGAATTAGAGGGTATCATGATAAAAAAAGCAAATGTGTAATATGAATGACTTAGCTTCTCCCTGATTTTGTTTCACTGTCTTACAACTCTCTGCAATCCATCTACTGAGTTTTATGTTTCACAGACTTACTAAGAGAAATTTCTGCAATCTTCCATCCTGGAATTGCTCTAGGTTCTTATATATATATATATAACAAATTTGATGACCATGGCTGGGATTCAGGACAGGTATTGATTGCTAAAACACTCAAAGAACATAGTATATCATCATTCAAGGTCAAGATGTACCAAGTTTTATGACACTGTGGTGACTACACAGTAATGCTCTGCTTGTTAAACCTCGAAACAACACTGCAATCAAGAGTCACCACTTGTACAAAGCAGACATCTTAGGGGTATTACTTTTTAATCTTTTTTTTTTTCAAGTTCTCTCTCTCTTCCTTCTTCAGAAGACCAGCTTGTCGGCCTGACTGCTAGAGAACTAAGCAGGTGTTAATTAAGAAAATTATCACAGTAGTCATAAGAGCAGCCAGAATTTGTTAAATGCTTGATAGTGATAATATACAACACTGAACATTTTAGAAATGGCATCTCGTTTAACCCTTGTTTCTCCCATTTACAGATGATAAAACTGAGGTTCAGGAAAGTCAGTTACTTGACAAGGCAGTACTGCTAGTAATGGTAGAGCTGAAATTTAAATTAAATTGCATCTTTCTTCAAAGCCTCATGTTCTTAACCCCTATGCTATACAACCTCAACCACGAGAAACTTGTATCAAGCAAGATAAGTCACTTACTTCTTAGAAAAATCTACCTGGCACTGAGACTCAGAAATCACAGCTCAGCTCTCCAGTCTCCCAGTGGAGGTGAGGATGGGGAAAAAGAAGAGGTAGATGAATGGAGAAAACATGTCATCTAACACATCTCATCTTGCATAGCTGGCATCTTATCTTTGCTTGGCCATTTCAGTCATGTAACTAACATTCAACCTAGGAGAAGCAGCTTCATGCAATTACTCCAGTTTCTCTAAGTGGAGCTTAGTAATCTGCCAAATACAAAGCCATCCTACTGTTCTTGTTGCTGTTACGGTTATATCTGTGACTGGTATCCTACAGAATAAAAAATGACATTTCTTAACCAGAGAGCTATTTATGTTATTTAATGTTCCAAGTGTCTTTTATTTTTCTATTCTTTTTATTATAAATGAAAAAGTACATAGCTTGAATTTGTCTTAAAGTTCAGGAATAATTGTTGTTGTTCAGTTGCTCAGTCATGTCCGACTCTTTGCAACCCCATGGACTGTAGCGTGCCAGGCTTCCCGGTCTTTCACCCTTCTCCCGGAGCTTGCTCAAACTCATGTCCATTGAGTCAGTGATGCCATATAACCATCTTATCCTCTGTTGTCCCCTTCTCCTCCTGCCCTCAATCCTTCCCAGCATCATGGTCTTTTCCAATGATTCATCTCTTTGCACTGGGTGGCCAAAGTATTGGAGCTTCAGCTTCAGCATCAGTCCTTCCAATGAATATCCTAAAGGTTGATTTCCTTTAGGATTGACTGGTTTGATCTCCTTGCAATCCAAGGGACTCTCCAGAGTCTCCTCCAACACCACAGTTCAAAAGCATCCATTCTTTGGCTCTCAGCCTTCTTCATGGTCCACCTCTCAAATCTGTACATGACTGCTGGAGAAACCACAGCTTTGGCTATTTAGACATGATGTCTCTGCTTTTAAATATGTTATCTAGGTTTGTCATAGCTTTTCTTCCAAGGAGCAAGCATCTTTTAATTTCATGGCTGCAGTCACCATCTTCAGTGGTTTTGGAGACCAAGAAAATAAAGTCTGTCACTGTTTCCATTGCTTCCCCATCTACTTGCCATGAAGATATGGGACCAGATGCCATGATCTTAGTTTTTTGAATGTTGAGTTTTAAGCCAGTTTTTCACTCTCCTTTTTCACCTTCAAGAGGCTCTTGAGTTCCTCTTCTTTTTCTGCCATAAGGAATAATTAGAAATAGGAAAACTTGGCAACACTCTGGAGGCTGAAAAAAAAAGAAAATTGCCCAGATTCCTACAGCGACTAATGGAACAGATTTCTGGGATGTGATTCTCTTACTCAGTTCTCACAGCTCTCAGCTTCTCAGCTTTCTTTCCTTGACCCACTTGCCTTCTGTTTTGAGCCTCATTCTACCCACAGATCCTTTTGCCACAATATAAGCTAGAGCAAAAATTATGCTTGCTGATAGATAGACAGCTTCAATAATATTAAAATAATAAGGAAAAGAACACTGAAATTTGTGTGTAGTCAAAACAATTTTAAAAGTTGTTTGTTTTCATTAAATACGTCATATAATTTATTGTGAATAATTTAGAAAACAGAAAATATAAAGAAAACTATCACTCATATTCACAGAAAGTGGAGACACACTATTCATATTTTCTGGATTTCTTTTTCATATTTATTGAAATATATATATATTGATGAATTCACTCATCTAACAAAAATCGAGTAACTAGTATGTGCCAGGCAATGTTTAGGTGTTGAGGATATAGCAGTAAACAGGCAAAAACTTCCACCTAAAGGAGCTTATATTCTAATTGAGGAAGACAGATGATAACCCTCCCAAATGAGTCAGTTATATGGTATATTAGAAGATGGCAAGTTCTGTGGAGAAAAGTACAGTGAGGAAGAGGGATCAGGTATTTAGTTCAGTTCAGTTGCTCAGTCGTGCCCGACTCTTTGCAACCCCATGGACTGCATCACACCAGGCTTTCCTGTCCTTCACCAACTCCCAGAGCATACTCAAACTCATGTCCATTGCATCGGTGATGCCATCCAACCATCTCAGCCACTGCTGTCCCCTTCTCCTCCTGCCCTCAATCTTTCCCAGCATCAGGGTCTTTTCAAATGAGTCAGTTCTTTGCATCAGGTGGCCAAAATATTGGAGTTTCAGCTTCAACATCAGTCCTTCCAATGAACATTCAGGACTGATTTCCTTTAGGATGGACTGGTTGGATCTCCTTACAGTCCAAGGGACTCTCAAGAGTTTTCTCCAACACCACAGTTCAAAAGCATCAATTCCTCGGCACTCAGCTTTCTTTATAGTCCAACTCTCACATCCATACATGACTACTGGAAAAACCATAGCTTTGACTAGACAGACCTTTGTTGGCAAAGTAATGTCTCTGCTTTTTAATATGCTGTCTAGGTTTGTCAAAGTTTTTCTTCCAAGGAGCAAGCATCTATTAACTTCGTGGCTGCAGTCACCATCTGCAGTGATTTTGGAGACCCCAAAAATAAAATTCTTCACTGTTGGACTGGAATAAGGACTATCATTTTTAATTAGGGTGAGTCAGTCACTAAGAATTTGACATTCTTAGCCAAACTTTGAAAGGGATTAGAGACAAATCCATACATGTATCTCACAGAACAACCTCAAACTAACATGAAAAATGCAACGAAGCATTTATTTCTTGCTCAGCTTCCTTGGTGACTTGGAGTAGCTTAGTCTCAGGCGGCAGTCACTGGTTCTCTTTTGCATGTCTCTTATCCTTTTCCTGAGACCAGGAGACAATCAGAGGCTTTCTCTTGCCATGACAATGGCAGGAGCACAAAAAGGCAAGAGCCACAACTCAAGCAATTTTGAAGCATTTGCTTGTACCACGCTGAGCATTTTTGGCACCATACCATTTGCCAAAACAATCCATATGGCCAAGTTAAGGTCAAAGTGGAGAGAGATACTCTTTCACATGAAAAAGAGGTGAGAGAATAAAGTGAATATTTTAAACAATAGTCTAATCTATCAGAGACCACCCTATTATTTATAAATAGTCATATTCCTTTCATATGCAAAATATACTCATTCCCACCTCAAGTCACCCCTGCCCAAATTTCATCTATTAGATAACAACAGACTCAAAGTCCAGAATCAAGTCTAAATGTACCTCCTCTTTTTCAGAGACTCATGATATAAATAAACAGACCATCTCCCTTATCTCATCCAAAATACAGTAATGGGATGAAGACAGGATGACAATAATAAACAATCCCATTTGAAAAAGGGAAGAATGAAAGACATCTGACAAGCCATGGTCCACTGCAATTCTGAAAGACCACTACATATGTGTTGCCATATTCTTCTCACGGAAGAAAATGTTCCTTGATTTGGTCCAAGTTCTGATCCCTGAAAGTTTCTGCCCAATTTGTGATTCTCCAGAACTATTGACAAAGCCCTCCATGAGTGAGGTGGAGATCCTTCATTTTAGATTGTTTTCCTCGGCCTTCCAACAAGGAGTTTGGAAAATTTACCATCCTAGAATTCTGAGATTTCTCAGCCTGCTTCCTGCCACAGAATGTTAAGATGTTGTTTTTATAATTCATATAGCCTTAATTTCTTTTAGTCCAGCTGAGGTTAGTCCAACATAATATGCTCAGAGACTTTGGGGTATTTCCATGTCTTTGGTTCCAATAGAAATTAATGCTCCAATCTTTTACCTGTAGCCTCTATTCTTAATAGATTCATATTGACAAATAGTCACTATCATCTTCCGTTTGGTCATATCTACCAACAGAAGAAGACTGAATGTGTACTATCCAAACTATTCATTTAAATCTGTTCTCATGGAGGTAATTTGTAAACTAGAGTTCAAGAATTTCCTTTTAAAATGATTTCTTACCACTAGTGAAAATGAAGTCTTCAATCACCAGAAGCCTAAATAAATCATGACTTTCAAAGTTTTCCTTCAAGTTTTACTTGCCTAAATCAATTGTTTTAAGCCCCATCTTATTTTTCTGTCACAGAATCGTTGCCAATTACCTCCAATAAGGAGGATACCTTTCAGAGTGTTACAAAGTATAGATGGACAAAGTACAAATCAAATCATCAGCAGTTTATTTCTCCAAGAAAGTTAATATCGAGTTGGGAAAATAAAGTATATGTAGAAAATTATCTAGAAACTTCAATAATACAGTAGCATTATTAGTATAGTCACATCCCATGTGATTAAAAAAAGTAAGAAATCTCCCTCATGGAGCTCCTGGTCTCCCTCTGAATTATTCAGAGTCCTAGAGGTTTACATGTGCAACAGGGTATCTGTCATCCACCTCCCACATGGAAGAGGTGGTTTATATGTGCAATATATGCAGTGGCTATGATATGGTCTCCAGAGAGAGACTGCCTAGGTCTCAGTCTTTTAATTCTAGTTCTGTCACTTTCTAGACTGGGTAATTTATCACCTCTCTTGGCTTCACCTTACCTCACCTAAAAAATATGGAGTGAGACACTTGAGGTCTCAGGGCAACAAATGAACCCCAAACCTAAAGAAAGATAGGTGATAAGGAGAGCCCTTGCTTACCTAGGAAAGACACTGGGAAACATGTAAGATGATAAGAAGAAAGCAACTGAATTTTTTAACAAATGGCTGAAAGTCAAGTGCAATGTTGTATGAGAGTACAGAAACCCAGAGAACCACACAAAGAGATTTGCACCTGCTCATAGGCTCTCCTCCAGGAACCTCACCAAATACAAGAAGATTTGGGAAAGGTAAAGAGTTAGGAGAACTTTCTTTGTAGAGAAGACCCGAGAAAGGGAAATATCTTCCATTAGAGCAAGGGATTCTGCTCCACTTCTTCTGCAGGCAACAAAAGCCATAAGCCACTGAGGAGAAATACAGGGAACTCTGTCACTCTTGGGCTGAATGTCAAGGCCTATTGCACTGGAGAAAGCAAATATTCCTCTGTCCCTCTAGGAAGGGCAGGAAGTCCTCTGGGCTCAGTGGTTAGTTGTCTCCTACAAACAGAAGAAGGGAAGAATCATTTGAAAGTCCTACCCCAAGGGGTCAGGGACACAGTACTTACTGATGACTTAGGCTGAACTAGGACGACAGAGAATACCCTGATAACTAGCTTGAACAGCCAAGCTGGCAAGCACTGATTAAAAAGCCACAGCAGTCCATTGCTGGGAGAGGGGCAAGAGATGGGAAAGAGACCCTGTCTGAGACACAGGCACAAAGAGAAGACCTAAAGCTGAAGCTGGAGCAGATATTGAGAAAAATTCTCCAAAAAACTAATTACCGCCCTAAGGACAAGGAATTTAATGCCTGTGGTGTGCCAAGGGTCACAATAGCAATAAAACCATACCCAGGTCAACCCCTGATGAGATTAACTTGATATTTCTCCTCTCTCTCCAAAACCAAGCCAAAAAAGGTGGACATTTCCAAACACAAATAATATTAATTTGTCTTTACTGTTTTACATCAAATGCCCAACATTCAAATAAAACATACAATACACAAAGAAGCAAGGAAAAGTAACACTCTGCCAAAAGACAAAGCAATCAGCAGAACCAGACTCAAATATAATCTAGCTTTGCAGGTATCAAAGAATTTAAAATATGATATGTTAAAGGCTCTAGTGGGAAAAAATGGACAATATGCATAAACAATTCAGGAATTTCAGTAGAAAGATGAAAAATATAGCACTGAAATCAAATGTAAATGCTAGAAATGAAAAAAAGGTAACAAAGATGAAGTATGCCTTTCATGGGCTAATGAGCATATTTGAGGCAGCTGAAAAAAAAAATCAGTGAAATTAGAGTGGAAAGCTCTTAGAGAGATGGGAATACCAGACCATCTTACCTGTATCCTGAGAAACCTGTATGTAGGTCAAGAAGCAGCAGTTAGAACATTGTATGAAACAACTGATTGGTTCAAGATCAAGAAAGGAGCACGGCAGGGCAGTCTGCTGTCACCCTGTTTGTTTAACCTATATGCTGAGCACATCATGAGAAATGTCGGGCTGGATGAGTTACAAGCTGGAATCAAGACAGGCAGGAGAAACATCAACAACCTCAGATATGCGGGTGATACCACTCTAATAGCAGAAAATGAAGAGGAAATAAAGAGCCTCTTGATGAGGGTGAAGGAGGAGACTGAACACCAGCTTAAGACTAAATATTTTAAAAAGCTAAGATCATGCATCCGGCCCCATTACAGCATGGCAAATAGAAGTAGAAAAGGTGGAAGTAGTGACAGATTTCCTCTTCTGGGACTCCAAAATCACTGCAGACAGTGACTGCAGCCATGAAATCAGAAGATGATTACTTCTTGGCAGGAAATTGATGACAAACCTAGACAGTGTGTTGAAAAACAGACAAAGGTTTGTAAAGTCAAGGCTATGGTCTCCCCAGTGGTCGGTCACGAACGGTGAGAGCTGGACCTTGAAGAAGGCAGAATGCCAAAGAATTGATGCCTTCGAACTGTGGTGCTGGAGAAGACTCCTTAAAGTCCCTTGGACAGCAAGGAGATCAAACCAGTCAATCTTAAGGGAGATCAACCTTGAATGTTCACTGGAAGGACTGATGCTGAAGCTGAAGCTCCAGTATTTTGGTCATCTGATGTGAACAGAGGACTTATTGGAAAAGTCCCTGCTGCTGAGAAAGATCAAGGGCAAAAGGAGAAGAGAGCATTAGAGGATGAGGTGGCTGGATGGCATCACCAATGCAATGAACATGAACTTGGGCAAACTCCAGGCAATGATGAGGGACAGGGAGCCCTGGCATGCTGCCGTCCATGTGGTCATGGAGAGTCAGACACAACTGGGTGACTGAACAACAATAAAATTACAAAAAAAAAAAAAAAATCCACAGAGAGAAAAAAATGTTTAAGAGAAAGGGAAAGAACAGAACAGAAAATCTGAGTTGTGCAATATTAAACAGTCTAACTTTTATGTAATTGGAGTCCTAGGAGATGAGAGAGAGAAAGAGGCAGAACAAATAAACTGTGAACTCTGGGTGATTATGATATGTCAATGCCAGTTCAGCAATTATAACAAATGTACCCTCTGGTGGGGGATATTCATAATGAAGGAGCCTATATATGTGGGTGGGGGGAGTGGGTAGTATAAGGGAAATCTCTGTACCTTCCGCCCAGTTGAGCTGTGAAACTTAAACTGCTCTAAAAAATAAAGTCTCAACAAAAAATAATTTTAACTTTACAGAGAAATAAACAAATTTACAGTTACACTTAAAAACATCAGTTCTCTCTCGGTGATGAACAGAATTAGTAAGCATAAATGAATAGCTTTGTAGTAACTACTAGTAGTTTAGTAGTAAACATGAAGTTGCTTACATCATACTAAATAGTGAAAGGCGGAATGCTTTTTCCCTAAGACTGGGAAAAAGACAAGCATGTCCACTTATACTACTCCTATTCAACATAATACTGGAGGTCCCAGGCAATGCAATAATACAAGATAAAAGATATAAAAGAGAAAAAAGGTATACAGACTAGAAAAGAAGAAATAAAACTGTCTCTATCTGAAGAAAACATAATTGTCTATGTAGAATATTCTAAGGGATCTATGTACACATACACGCACGCACATACCCACTCTACTAGAACTAGTAAGTGGGCTTAGCAAGAACACAGGATACAAATTCAATATACAAAATGTATTGGATTTCTGTATAGTACCAATGAACAATTGGAAATTACAATAAATAAATAAATTGGGAAAATAAACAATGTCTTGTTTATTGGGATGGATAGCTCTCCTAATTAAAGTAAGAAGCTAGAATAATACTTAATATTTTAAATATATAGACAAAAAAAATCTTAGTGTTAAAGTTTGGGAAAGGTTACTTTCTCCCCTCATGGTGAATTAAACTAGATTATTTGTGTTACTTTCACTTAATAAGCTAAAATAAACTTAAAAGCAAACTTTCTGAAAAAAAATTTGTTTCAAACTCAATGTCTTGTATCAGCTAATGAAATAGAAAATGTATTTTCATCTTTACTGTCTCATGTTCAACAGCATCTGTATTGATAACGTTCTTATCTTCATTTTCTACATTTCAAATTGTATAGTAACAAAATGCTTGATGAATGGACATTTTCAAACTCATATTTAAGGTGACTTGTCTCTTAAAAGAATCTACCATTGTGTTGCCTACTGCATCATAGACCACTGTGTACCAGTTATGATAAAACTTTCCCTGCCATGACCACGGCAGACATCATTAAACACAGCACCTTGGTCCTTTATCCTTTGACTAGGCTTAGAATCCTTCTCAATACAGCCACCACCTGACAGTTATTAACAATCAAACAAAGTTGGCACACAAATTGAAACCTATTTAATGCATCCTAGAGCTACAACTGGAGAAGGCAATGGCAACCCACTCCAGTATTCTTGCCTGGAGAATCCCATGGACAGAGGAGCCTGGTGGGCTGCAGTCCATGGGGTCGCTAAGAGTCGGACACGACTGAGCGACTTCACTTTCACTTTTCACTTTTATGCATTGGAGAAGAAAATGGCAACCCACTCCAGTGTTCTTGCCTGGAGAATCCCAGGGACGGGGGAGCCTGGTGGGCTGACGTCTTTGGGGTCACACAGAGTCGGACACTGTGTGTCCGACTGAAGTGACTTAGCAGCAGCAGCAGCAGAGCTACAATGTCATATCCAAATTCCTTTGGAAATTAAGGTTCCATAATTGATCACATCCTGATCTGCTTATCTGTCCAGTAACATTTTCTTTGGTCTTCTCTCTGTATTTTCCAAATTTGCCTTTCTTCAAGGTGCAGCTCAGTCTCAATATCAACCATAAAGCTCTCCCTCAAATACTTAGGTTTACAATGAGCATTCACTTTGGTGAGCTCCTATCCCACACACAAGCAATACCACATTTTAATACTTAATCTGTCCTACGCTGGAGTCATGAGTTGCAACTTTGATTCCCCAAAGTGACAAGTGTTCTGTCCCATGATTATTGTATAGTTCACTCATCACAGAACTGAAGGCAATATAGGAACTCAACTACAATAAGTAATTGGTTCTGTTTAAAATGCAAATGCCTAATAAAAGGACCCTGCTGATTCTGTGTAAGCTGCTGTTTTTCTCTAAACAATATACTCTAGAACAACTTGTTCGTAAAGTTCTAAATTGTTCATATCATTCTAATTCTGTTCATATAGCTCTAGATATTTTTTCCAAGCTTTCCTAGAATTTCCACAGCTTCCAGATTTCTTCACAAACATCATTTTAATGGGTGCTCTGCTTCATTATATGCATATTGAGAGGGGGAAAAAAAAAAAGATGGGGATAAAGTGAACCAAATTGTTGACAGTGATTAACTTTGAGTAGCAAACTTACTGTGACATTTATTTTCATCTTTATTTTTTGTGTTTCACAAGTTTTCAGCAGTTATAATATACTACTTCATACTTGGAAAAATAAACTATGTAATTAAAAAAAATACTCTCGCTCCTTGCTCTATGCGGCTGAGCGTCTTATCCGGTCACAGGGTCCCATCCTTGATCTCTGTAAGATTATTGAGGTTACTGCAGAGCTTCTATTACTCCTCGTGGTAAGAATAAAGTGAAAGATGCTGGGCATTTCACTGAAAGAAATAGAACGTCTAGCACTTTAACAACATGTGCAGACACACACAGAAACATAGACACACACAATAGCTTCTTCTTTAAGAATCAGAGTTTCTATGTGGGACAATCACAAATCAAATATTTTCTAACCTCCCTTTTAACAAGTTATATATGTTGCCTCTTTTCATTTTTAAAACTTTTGCCTCTTTTCTTTCCTTTTATAAATTTCTAATCACTTTTTCTCAGCTTACTCTTTGATGGCAAGGAAATAGTACAATTAATATGCTAGGTTTATTTTGCCAAAATACAGTATTATAATATGTTTATAGTCTCAGAAATTACAAAAGCAGATATATTTCCAATCTTTAAATAACACCAGGCAGAACTTGGAAAGAGACAAAGATAAAAAGTAGGTAGGTACAGTGGTAGGTAGACCTCTTATATCAGTCAGCAAGTTTCAGCTAATGAACCTAAAGAAAAGGAAATAAAATTAATTTTATCTTGGAAATATATAAAAGGAATATTCATAGAGCTTACTCTTTTATTTCTGTGAAGCTCAGAAATGATTATTCAAATGGTAGCACATAAATCCTAATTTTAAAAGCAGTATCTGTGATACCTTAAAATAGTGTCATAATTTTAGTTCATTCCTATTTTGTGCTAATTTTACTAATCAAGGGCTTCCCATGTGATGCTAGTGGTAAGAACCTACCTGCCGATGCAGGAGACATAAGAAATGCAGGTTCAACCCCTGGGTCAAGAAGATCCCCTGGATAAGGGGACACCCACTCCAGTATTCTTGCCAGGAGAATCCCATTGGACAGAGGAGCCTGGTGGGCTACAGTCCATGGGGTCGCAAAGAGTTGGACACTACTGAAGTGACTTAGCATGAATGCATGATCTGTCTTTTAAACAATCATAGAAATAAACAAAAAAAAGCTGAATTTTATTTCACCACATTGACTTCAACCTGTTATTTACATATATATGAGAACCCTAAGAACTGAGGCCAAATAAAAAGACATTAGGGCTTCCCTGGTGGTCCAGTGGCTAAGACTCAGAGGTCCTAACACAGGGGGCCTAGGTTCGATCCCTGGTCAGGAAATTAGATCCCACATGCTTCTACTAAGACCCAGCACAGTCAAATAAATAAAATTTTTAAAATATCTTAAGGTGAGGGTGGAATGATTTGAGAGAATGGCATTGAAATGTGTATACTATCTTATTGAAACAGATCGGCAGCTCAGGTTTGTGCACAAGACAGGGTGCTCAGGGCTGATACACCGGGATGACCCAGAGGGATGGGATGGGGAGGGAGGTGGGAGCGGTGTTTAGGATGGGGAACACATGTACACTCATGGTTCATTCATGTCAATGTATGGCAAAAACCACTACAATATTGTAAAGTACTTAGCCTCCAATTAAATTAAATAAATAAATAAAAATATTTTAGAGATAAAAAAGAAGACACTGATATAAATTCTGTTGCCTGGTTGTCTGTTCAACAATTGAGTCCATTTAGTTTGTAATTTCTCTGTTCAGAGCAGAACTTGCAACTTTTTAAATGACCATAGTAATCGCCTAGAGCCATTGTTTCCAATGATTATTTTATTCACATGCTATCACTGAGGGAGTTTTCTTCTGTAGTACACTGAACTTTTGACAGTCCATATGGTGTTAATGAATTCCCCAGGTGCTATTCACCATCCAACCTGTATTTTTGGCAGCCTGCAGAGGTACTTGTCTGCCTCTGTCTTTCTTCCTAATGCTGCTTAAGATGTTTTTTAGAGGAGAAAGTTTGAAGTGGTTACTAGAAACAATTGAGTTTTGCATGCTTATATTTATCAACACAAAAGTACTGTCAAGGAGGATTTACTTCTGAGAGAAGGAAACAAAGCGTTCGCTTAATAACTACAGAGAACTACGATTGGACTATGTGTCTGAGGTTATTCTTCATACTTTTAGATTGAGTTTACTGCCTTTGTGGGCTTCTCTGGTGGCTCAGAGGTTAAAGCATTGGCCTGCAACGCGGGAGACCTGGGTTGGGTCCCAGGGTCAGGAAGATCCCCTGGAGACGGAAATGGCAACCCACTCCAGTATTCTTGCCTGGAGAATCCCACAGACAGAGGAGCCTGGTGGGCTACAGTCCACGGGGTTGCAAAGAGTCGGACACAACTGAGCAACTTCTCTTTCACTTTCACTTTTCACTTTCACTGCCTTTAGTTCATCATAAAAAAGCACTGCACAATATTTTCTTCCCCTAACTGATAAATCTGAGAAAGTTCAGGGTGAGCACAAAATTGGCCCAATCGTCAGCCTTGTTTATTATAGGATTACAGATTAGTTTTAGAATATCTGCATATATTATTGGCTAGCTGAATTGAAATAATGGCTAATCAGTTAATGATAAAGGTGGGTAGATAATATTAAGACTACTTAGAAAAGAAAAAATGTTTTAAAATCTTCAAACTATATTTAAAAGTTAATGTGTAAATCTATCTCTTTTATGTCTATATTTGAAACCTCTACTTTACAAATGTTGCCCACAAAACCCTAGGAGGTAGGCATTATGAATACATTTACAGAGCAAAGACTAGAATTTTGTATTCTCTAACTCTGAAACCAGGCACTTAAGTACTTATGCTATTTTTGCTCAATCTGAAAAATATGTTGGTCATTATAGTGCACATTTTGATGTTTTTAAATGGCTGATCAGAAAATGAACTCCCTGTCTGTGCTTTGGGTCCAACATTGTACAAGTCAGTCTCTGCAGGAGGCAGCTCTATCTTCCATTGCCAGCACCTAAAGGGCCAGACACTCGTGCTCCCAGACCCCTGGCAGCTCAGACTCAGACCCATGTGCTAAATTCAACATTCTGGCCTCTCAACCTAGGATTTTGAATCTGGCACAAAGACTGAAGGAAAGAGAGAGAGTTTAAAATTCATTTCTAGCTTTGGCAGCATCCAGGGAAGATATTTCAGTTTCCAGTGTTGATATTCACAACAACATCAAGAGTCTCACAGTCTAATCTAAGACTCTAATCTGAGTCACCAGTGGCATTATTATCAGAAGATCATTCCATGGTGTGATTTGCAAGTGCCTCTGGCTACACTCCCTTAAGCCTAGTTCTGTGCCTTGGTCTCCAAAATTTTCATCAGTTCTATGATGTCTAGCCAGTCAGTATCTTTTCAACCTCAATTAACTGTAATTGGTCTCTGTATCTTATGTCCTTACAGGTTGCCAGAGCTAAAGGATAATCATCTGTTTACCCCTGTATCATGTTATTTCTCTACTCCCTCAGTTTTACCTGAAGTTATTATAGTATTATCCATTCTGTCTCAAAATCCATCCCTCACCTTTCCCTTCAATTGTAAAGCCTTTGATTTTCAGCTAGACAGGTGGCCACCCAACCAAAGTCTACATTTCCCAAATTTCCTTGCAGCTACACTGGTTCATGTGACTAAGTTCTGACTGGTGAGATGTGAGAGAAAATGAGTGGAATGACTTCTGCATCATGACACTGAAGGAAAGAAGCATTCTCTCCACTTCTTTTTTCCTCGCAACAGAAGGCAGACATGATGGTGAAAGCTGAAGCAGCTATTTCAGACCCTAAGGTGAAAACCACAGGTTGAAAAGGCAGAGCAACAATGTAGAAGGAGTGTGGGTCATGGACGAAGTGCAGCCTTCACCCCTGGTCTGCTTACCCTTGAATTGTTACTCATAAAATAAATGAACTTCTATTTTTTGATAGGTCGTTGCTATTTTGGACTTTGTTGAAGAGCCAAACTAATGTGACCATTAGCATTTTCTTTAAAAAAAAAAAAAAAAAAGCTCCATAGCCCCTTTTGGCCACGTCATGCAGCATGTGGGATCTTATTTCCGCGACCAGGGATCAGACCTGTGGCCCCTGCAGTAGAAGCACAGAATCTTAACCACTGGACTGTCAGCGAAGTCCCTTGGCATTTTCAACAATATTCTATAACTTCTTACCAGTTATCCTCTACCTTGGTTCTACTGAAGCTTTGTCACGAGAAGAGGAACACTGCTTCATGTGCCTACCACTTGAAATTCATTTATGCTGTTAAATTTTCAGCAGTAACAGAAGTGAGAAGACACGACAGTGACCACTTCTGCCACAGCGGCAGAAACAGAAAACCCAGTCTAGCGTGAAGACATGTAGCAAATTCTAATGAGCATGGAAAGGTCAGGCATTAGTTTTACATGCTTCTTGAAAAGTGGTATGAGGCCTGTTAGCAGTTCTTAAGTAATGTGACAGTATTGGTTTTCATCCTGAGGTTCATGGCACACTACCTAAATAGAACAAATAAAAGAAAACAGCTGTGTTGTGGTTTATGATACTCATGTTTGCTATTGACAAAATTGCAGTTGAGGTTTTCTTTTAACTAATCACACTAAAGAAAGGTTCCAAAAGTAAGTCTCTCTTTTTCCAATTTAACATAATCTCTATGCCATAAATTAAAATTTAAAAAGTCAAATGCAAAGCAGTTATGAAGATCATCCTTTCTTTTCTAAGCTTACAGTTTGACCATTCCCACAGGCATAAGATAAGAGAGTAGGGGAACAAGTAGCTTTGCTAAACATTTTGGTATGTGGAGAAACCACTTCAGCACTAATGCTAAGGGACTGCAAAACAGTTCAGACACAAATGAAACCGCCTACTGTAATAAAATAAATTACTGGGCAGGTTAGAGCCTTGATTTGACCCAAAATGCTTCACAATGGGTGTTTTACTGTGTCTAAGCCTCTACTTTCTTTGAGTTTAAAAAAACTGAATCTTTTCCCATCTGTGGTTCATGTTCTATAGCTAGGGGGAATAAAAAGAAACCCTATTTCTGTGCTGTTGGTGTTGCAAAAATGTAAAAGTTTACTGCTCCTAGGAAGTCAGATCAAGTCATTAGTAATCATAAGCACTAAAATTACTATCACTATTAATGTTCTTTGTATTTCCCTGATGGCTCAGAAGTTTTCTTTATCCACCTGAAATACAAGAACATTTTTAAGTACTGCTGAAATTGTCATTTAAAAACACACACACACATGACATATCATAAAATCATCTTCTTCAATCACTATCAACTTCCTTCCACACATATTAGAAATCCAAGAGATTCAATAACTTCTTCCCTCTGTTCTGATACTTATCTGAACAAGTATCTCTTAATAGTATGAAGATGACCAGCTAAGAGCTCAACTGCCAAAGAAGACTACTTTAAAGTCCTTGTAATATCAGTCTAAGACAGCCCACGAGATGAACAAGGAAATTAATCACAGACCTTTGAAAATGGGTAAGCAAACCACAGCCAAATGGATAATGTTTCACAAAGAACATGTAATCTTTGGATGCTGGGGTTTATTTTACCACATGTATTCCATAATGGCTATGAAGTCTTCTACCAGGAAATACCCACTGAGCTCTAAACCAAGAGGAAAAATGAAATTCTGTCTATACAAAGTCAAGACAGCAACTGATTCAGTTTACTTCACCAAATATTTAATAGTACTTTTTGTATACCAGGCATTAGGGTAGGTGATAAGAATGTAGCAGTGAATTAAACACAGCTCTGAAAAACCTTGCTTTTTTTTTTTTTTTTTGCATTTCTTTTTCGTGGGGATGGTCTTGATCCCTGTCTCCTGTACAATGTCATGAATCTCCATCCATAGTTCATCAGGCATTCTGTCTATCAGATCTAGTCCCTTAAATCTATTTCTCACTTCCACTGTATAGTCATAAGGGATTTGATTTAGGTCATACCAGAATGGTCTAGTGATTTTCCCCACTTTCTTCAATTTAAGTCTGGATTTGGCAATTAGGAGTTCATGATCTGAGTCACAGTCAGCCCCTGGTCTTGTTTTTGCTGACTGTATAGAGCTTCTCCATCTTTGGCTGCAAAGAATATAATCAGTCTGATTTCGGTGTTGACCATCTGGTGATGTCCATGTGTAGAGTCTTCTCTTATGTTGTTGGAAGAGGGTATTTGCTATGACCAGTGCGTTCTCTTGGCAAAACTCTATTAGCCTTTGCCTGCTTCATTCTGTACTCCAAGTCCAAATATGCCTGTTACTCCAGGTGTTTCTTGACTTCCTACTTTTGCATTCCAGTCCCCTATAATGAAAAGGACATCTTTTTTTGGGTATTAGTTCTAAAAGGTCTTGTAGATCTTCATAGAACCATTCAACTTCAGCTTCTTCAGCATAACTGGTCAGGGCATAGACTTGGATTACTGTGACATTGAATGGTTTGCCTTGGAAATGAACAGAGATCATTCTGTCGTTTTTGAGATTGCATCCAAGTACTGCATTTCAGGCCCTTTTGTTGACTATGATGGCTACTCCATATCTTCTAAGGGATTCCTTCCCACAGTAGTAGATATAATGGTCATCTGAGTTAAATTCACCCATTCCAGTCCATCTTAGTTCGCTGATTCCTAAAATGTTGACATTCACTCTTGCCATCTGTTTGACCACTTCCAATTTGCCTTGATTCAAGGACCTAACAATCTAGGTTCCTATGCAATATTGCTCTTTACAGCATCAGACCTTGCTTCTATCACCAGTCACATCCACAACTTGGTATTGTTTTTGCTTTGGTTCCAACCCTTCATTCTTTCTGGAGTTATTTCTTCACTGCTCTCCAGTAGCATATTGGGCACCTACTGACCTGGAGAGTTCATATTTCAGTGTCCTATCTTCTTGCCTTTTCATACTGTTCATGGGGTTCTCAAGGCAAGAATACTGAAGTGGTTTGCCATTCCCTTCTCCAGTGGACCACATTCTGTCAGACCTCTCCACCATGACCTGCCTGTCTTGGGTGGTCCCACACGGCATGGCTTAGTTTCACTGAGTTAGACAAGGCTGTGGTCCGTGTGATCAGATTGGCTAGTTGTCTGTGATTGTGGTATCAGTCTGTCTGCCCTCTGATGCCCTCTCTCCATGCCTACCATCTTACTTAAATGCAAAAAAGAAAAATGGCTGTCTGAGAAGGCCTTACAAAGAGCTGTGAAAAGAAGAGAAACGGAAAGCAAAGGAGAAAAGGAAACACATACCCATTTGAATGCAGAGTTCCAAAGAATAGCAAGGAGAGATAAGAAAGCCTTCCTCAGCAATCAGTGCAAAAAAGTAGAGGAAAACAACAGCATGGGAAAGACTGGAGACCTCTTCATAAAAATTAGAGATACCAAGGGAACATTTCATGCAAAGATGGGCTCAATAAAGGACAGAAATGGTATGGATCAAACAGAAACAGAAGATATTAAGAAGAGGTGGCAAGAATACACAGAAGAACTATACAAAAAAGATCTTCATGACCCAGATAATCACGATGGTGTGATCACTCACCTAAAGTCAGACATCCTGGACTGTGATGTCAAGTGGGCCTTAGGAAGCATCACTACAAACAAAGCTAGTGGAGGTAATAGATTTCCAGTTCAGCTATTTCAAATCCTAAAAGATGACGCTGTGAAAGTGCTGTACTCAATATGCCAGCAAATTTGGAAAACTCAGCAGTGGCCACAGGACTGGAAAAGGTCCGTTTTCATTCCAATCCCAAAGAAAGGCAATGCCAAAGAATGATCAAACTACTGCATAATTGCACTCATCTCACACACTAGTAAAGCAATGCTCAAAATTCTCCAAGCCAGGCTTCAACAATATGTGAACTGTGAACTTCCAGATGTTCAAGCTTGTTTTAGAAAAGGCAGAGGAACCAGAGATCAAATTGCCAACATCCGTTGGATCATCAAAAAAGCAAGAGAGTTCCAGATAAACATCAACTTCTGCTTTATTGACTATGTCAAAGCCTTTGACTGTGTGGATCATAACAAACTGTGGGAAATTCTTCAAGAGATGGGAATACCAGACCACCTGACCTGCCTCCTGAGAAATCTGTATGCAGGTCAGGAAGCAACAGTTAGAACTGGACATGGAACAACAGACTGGTTCCAAATCAGGAAAGGAGTACATCAAGGCTGTATGTTGTCACCCTGCTTATTTAACTTATATGCAGAGTACATCATGAGAAACGCTGGGCTGGAAGAAGCACAAGCTGGAATCAAGACTGCCAGGAGAAATATCAATAACCTCAGAGATGCAGATGACACCACCCTTATGGCAGAAAGTGAAGAACTAAAGCGCCTCTTGATGAAAGTGAAAGAGGAGAGTGAAAATGTTGGCTTAAAGTTCAACATTCAGAAAACTAAGATCATGGCATTCAGTCCCATCACTTCATGGCAAATAGAGAAACAGTGGAAACAGTGGTTGACTTTATTTGGGGGGGCTCCAAAATCACTGCAGATGGTGATTGCATCCATGAAATTAAAAGACGCTTCCTCCTTGGAAGGAAAGTTATGACCAATCTAGACAGCGTATTAAAAAGCAGAGACATTACTTTGCCAACAAAGGTCTGTCTAGTCAAAGCTATGGTTTTTCCAGTAGTCATGTATGGATGTGAGAGTTGGACTATAAAAAAGCTGAGCGCTGAAGAATTGATACTTTTGAACTGTGGTGTTGGAGAAGACTCTTGAGAGTCCCTTGGATTGCAAGGAGATCCAACCCATCCATCCTAAAGGAAATCAGTCCTGGGTGTTCATTGGAAGGACTGATGCTGAAGTTGAGACTCCAGTACTTTGGCCAGCTGATGCAAAGAACTGACTCACTTGAAAAGACCCTGATGCTCGGAAAGATTCAACGCAGGAGGAGAAGGGGATGACAGAGGATAAGATGGTTGGATGGCATCATCAACTCAGTGGACATGGGTTTGAGTAAACTCCGGGAGTTGTTGATGGACAGGGAGGCCTGGCGTGCTGTGGTTCATGGTGTCACAAAGAGTCAGACATGACTGAGCAACTGAACTGAACTGAACTAACAAACCTAGACAGTAGATTAAAAACCAGAGACATCACTTTACCAACAAAAGTCCAAATAGTCAAAGTTATGGTTTTTCTAGTTGTCATGTAAAGATGTGAGAACTGGAACTTAAAGAAGGCTGAGCACCAAAGAACTAATGCTTTCAAACTGTGGTGCTGGAGAAGACTCTTGACAATCCCTTGGACTGCAAGATCAAATCAGTCAATCCTAAAGGAAATCAGTCCTGAATGTTCATTGGAAGGACTGATGCTGAAGCTGAAGCTACAATACTTTGGCCACCTGATGCAATGAGCTGACTCATTGGAAGAGACCCTGATGCTGGGAAAGATAGAAGGCAGGAAGAGAAGGGGATGACAGAGGATGAGATGGTTGGATGGCATCATTGACTCAATGGACATGAGTTTGAGAAAACTTCAGAAGATGGTGAAGTACAGCGAATCCTGGCATGCTGCAGTCCATGGGTTCACAGAGAGTGGGACACAACTTAGTGATCGAACAAAACAACAATCCAAACTCTACATTCTTACAGGCTTGTGGTGACTACAGGCTCTGAAATAGCTCACTTCAATGTGTAAAAAGTCCAGCTATCAGCACACAGACATGTAGTAAAAGTGTCTGGGTTCAAAATCTAACTCTGTGTACTTATATTTATTTGTTTGTAGTTATACGTTACTTGAATTCTTGATGCCTCAATTTCCTGATCTGTAAAATGGGAATAATAATTGTATGTGCCTTAAAGGACTGTGGTGAAGAGTAAATTAGAAATATATTTAAATCACTTAGAACAAACCCTAGTTAGATAAATCCTCATAAGTATGAGCCATGATCTTTAAAGTGAAACGAAATCTCCAGGAAGACAAGAGAAGAGGAGTCTAGGATACAGCCATAAGGAGCTTCAGCATTTGAAGATTAGGAAGAGAAGGTGAAATCTTCAAAAGAAAATAAATAGCCAAAGGTGCTAAGAAAGGAAGAGGGTGTCATAGGAATCAGGGAAAAAACAGGTTTATCAGGAAGAAGTTGGTAAAAACATACCAAAAACTAAAAAGAGCTCAAGGAAGGTGGGAATTGAATATTGTCATTTGAAGTCTTTAGGTCCTTGGCGGTCTCGACAAGAACGAATCAATGAAATGGTGTGAGAGTGGAAGTAAATGGTGCTCAGTGAAGACCCTAGGAGAGACGAGGAGGTCTGGCTGTGACGGGCAGAAGCCTGCTGGGGAAGAGCTGAAAGGTCTTAGAGGACCCCAGGAAGACTTTTTTAGAGACTAAGATAGAAGAGACTAGAGTATGTTCACATGCCTGTGATCCATGTGTGCGTGCTAAGATGCTTCAGTCGTGTCCGACTCTGTGCCACCCTACGGACTGCAGCCCGCCAGGCCCCATTCTTCAGGCAAGAATACTGGAGTGGGTTGCCACGCCCTCCAGCAGGGGATCTTCTAGACCCAGGGATCAAACCTGCATCTCTTAAGTCTAACTTGCATTGGCAGGCGGGTTCTTTATCACTAATGCCTCCTGGGGAGCCCATGAAATCCATAAATGGGTGGCAAATGTTCGAATCCTTGCACAGCCTTCTCAGCTTACAAGGAACAGAAAACTACTCTTACTTCTCAAAAACTCTTGCTGATAATCTAAGTGAAGTGATATACCCATAGAAAAATGCCTACAGACCTCTACTAAACCACGTATCATGCTGAAATTATACTTGGTATTTCACTCACTAAAATAGAATGCATTTCAGTGTAGGGATGGCTTATCTACTCCCATGCCTGGCATGTTCAATTCACTAGTCAAACAAGAAAGTCTAGTGCATGAATGAAATTAGTTCCATTTACTTGTTAAACACACATGTCCAGTTCTCCTCATTTTCAAAAAAAAAATAGTCTGGCCAGAGATAAAAACTACAAACTTTTTTTTAAAGGCCTAGATAAAGAGATTTCTAACCTAGGCTTGAACTTAACTTTTTAACATGTGTTAGAACAGATAAAGCTACACAGACTGTAAGATTTCCTCTCTAACTTTCCTGTAAGTACTGTATTTTATACATTTCTGTACCTTCCAGTGAGTCCAGCAAGGCACTAAACATAAAGGAAGAGGTTCAATAAATATTTATTGACTGATCTTTCTTTTATCTTCATGAAATCTTATATATATGAAGCAGAAACACAGCCACTGAATATTCTGATAAAACAGTAATTTCTTTTCAGTACTGGTCGAACAGCTTGTGTCTCCCAACCATTTTACAAAAGAATGTTCGCACAAAACAGCAGGTAAATGAATCATGGTAAGACCATTCATTTGCCACATAAAATAGATGTATTGGTCTCTATGCGATATGCAATCGTTTTAGCTGTCGGGTGATTAAATTGCAAGCTTAAGTTCTAATTGTTTACATTTGTTGTGTTGAAAATGGATAATAAAGTTAATCTGCTCTCAGAAACCCCCCTGATGGGCAGAGAAGTTGTCTAGCAGTATAAAAACAAGATCTTTCTCAGTAAGAAACATTTACACAGTGACCAATCTATTGTTCTCCAGGATGAATCAGTACAGGGACATTTTCTTTCTGTGCAAAATATAGTTATTTTATAATATTTTGTTGCTTCTGCTCCTTCTGCCTCAGGCACAGATGCAGTAAGAGAACTAAAAAGTCAGAAAAACAGCTAGAACTCAAGTGTTCTGACATTCAATCTTTCTTGACTAAAGCAACTCAGCAAAGGATGTTATTTCCAGTCCCAGTACATCAGAAAAGTGTCACTAACTGCACATTTCTGTGGCAAAGGTCACTGATTCACCTCTATCTGTGTTTTCAGAAGCAAAATAATATTTTCTGGAAGAAAAAAATTAATAGGAACATTTAAGCTGTGAATTCAGGACAATACTTGGTTAAAAACATGGGCCCTGTCCTTAGGTGAATGGTATTTTTAGGTCTGGGGCAGAAGAAAACCCTTCTCCCAGTCATTCTGGCATACCTGTGCTCCCAAAGAAAGTGCAGAATTGCATTCTTACTTAAAGCCATAAAATAAGCTGCTGTGCTAGACTAGGGCATTAAAGTCTATGTGACTTCTGGGAAAGATTATATAAACACATGAGTCTAGCTCTTCTTCCAGAATCCCACTGAAGTGACCCATGGAATATTCAAATGGAAATACTGCCTGAGCACCAGATGCTAGAAGAGATCTCCATTGCTCTATTCCAGAAATTAAAAAAAAAAAAAGAGATGGAAAGCTTCCATGTCAATCAAAATATTGGGTAATATGGGGACTTCCCTGTTGGTCCAGTGGTCAAGAATTTGCCTTCCAATGCAAGAGATGCAAGTGTGATCCCTGGTTGGGGAACTAAGATCCCACATGCCATGGGGTAACTAAGCCCAAGCACCAGAACTACAGAGAAGGCCAAACACAGCAATGAGGATCCCGTGCACCACAACTAAGACCCAATGCAGCCAAGTGACCAGATAGATAAAAATAAATAAATATTTTTTAAAATATACTGGCTAATAAGAGGATACTTCAATCACCCTTATAAACTAGAGAAAACAGCCAGGGACAAGGACAAAAGAACATGACCATGGGTAGATTTCTTCTGTCTGCTGTTACAGACCCACAGCCAACACCAAAAGGCTCCATGGTTTGCTTCTAACACAGGTAGAACCAAAGCAGGCATGGGAGTAGACATATGGAATATGGGAAACAGCTAATTTGTAATATAGCACAGAGACATAGCCCTGTGCCATGATCCCCCAGCACCATTTCCCTTTTAGACATTCTCACATTGATCAGTTCAGTTCAGTCACTCAGTCATCTCCGACTTTTTGCGACCCCATGGACTGAAACACCCAGGCCTCCCTGTCCATCACCAAATCCCAGAGTCTACTAAACTCATGTCAGTTGAGTAGCTGATACCATCCAGCCACGTCATCCTCTGTTTTCCCCTTCTCCTCCTGCCTTCAATCCTTCCCAGCATCAGGGTCTTTGCAAGTGAGTCAGTTCTTCGTATCAGCTGACCAAAGTACTGGAGTCTCAGCTTCAGCATCAGTCCTTCCAATGAACACCCAGGACTGATCTCCTTTAGGATGGACTGGTTGGATCTCCTTGCAGTCCAAGGGACTCTCAAGAGTCTTCTCCAACACCACAGTTCAAAAGCATCAATTCTTCAGTGCTCAGCTTTCTTTATAGTCCAACTCTCACATCCATACATGACCACTGGAAAAACCATAGCCTTGATTAGACGGACCTTGGTTGGCAAAGTAATGTCTCTGATTTTTAATATGCTGTCTAGGTTGGTTATAACTTTCTTTCCAAGGAGTGAGCGTCTTTTAATGTCATGGATGCAATCACCATCTGCAGTGATTTTGGAGCCCCCAAAAAAGTCTGCCACTGTTTCCAGTGTTTCTCTATCTATTTGCCATGAGGTGATGGGACCAGATGCCATGATCTTTGTTTTCTGAATGTTGAGCTTTAACCCAACATTTTCACTCTCCTCTTTCACTTTCATCAAGAGGCGCTTTAGTTCTTCTTCACTTTCTGCCATAAGGGTGGTGTCATCTGCATATCTGAGGTTATTGATATTTCTCCTGGCAATCTTGATTCCAGCTTGTGCTTCCTCCAGCCCAGGATTTCTCATGATGTACTCTGCATATAAGTTAAATAAGCAGGGTGACAATATACAGCCTTGACATACTCCTTTTTCTATTTGGAACCAGTCTGTTGTTCCATGTCCAGTTCTAACTGTTGCTTCCTGACCTGCATACAGGTTTCTCAAGAGGCAGGTCAGGTGGTCTGGTATTCCCATCTCTTGAAGAATTTTCCACAGTTTGTTGTGACCCACACAGTCAAAGGCTTTAGCATAGTCAACAAAGTAGAAATAGATGTTTTTCTGGAACTCTTTTGCTTTTTTGATGATCCAATGGATGTTGGCAATTTGATTTCTGGTTCCTCCATCTTTTCTAAAACCAGCTTGAACATCTGGAAGTTCACAGTTCACATATTGCTGAAGCCTGGTTTGGAGAATTTTGAGCATTACTTTACTAGCGTGTGAGATGAGTACAATTGTGCAGTAGTTTGAGCATTGTTTGGCATTGCCTTTCTTTGGGATTGGAATGAAAACGGACCTTTTCCAGTCCTGTGGCCACTGCTGAGTTTTCCAAATTTGCTGGCATATTGAGTGCAGCACTTTCACAGCGTCATCTTTTAGGATTTGAAATAGCTCAACTGGAATTCCATCACCTCCAGTAGCTTTGTTCATAGTGATGCTTCCTAAGGCCCACTTGACATCACAGTCCAGGATGTCTGACTTTAGGTGAGTGATCACACCATCGTGATTATCTGGGTCATGAAGATCTTTTATGTATACTTCTTCTGTGTATCATTTCCACCTCTTCTTAATATCTTCTGCTTTTGTTAGGTCCCTACCATTTCTATCCTTTATTGTGCCCTTCTTTGCATGAAATGTTCCCTTGGTATCTCTAATTTTCTTGAAGAAATCTTTAGTCTTTCCCATTCTATTCTTTTCCTCTATTTTTTTTGCACTGATCATTGAGGAAGGCTTTCTTATCTCTCCTTGCTATTCTTTGGAACTCTGCATTCAAATGGGAATATGTTTCTTTTTCTCCTTTGTTTTTCATGTCTCTTCTTTTTACAGCTCTTTGTAAGGCCTCCTCAGACAGCCATTTTTGCTTGTTTGCATTTCTTTTTCTTGGGGATGGTCTTGATCCCTGTCTCCTGTACAGTGTCATGAACCTACATCCATAGTTCTTTAGGCAGTCTGTCTATCAGATCTAATCCCTTGAATCTATTCCTCACTTCCACTGTGTAATCATAAGAGAGTTGATTCAGGTCACACCTGAATGGTCTGTGGTGTCTTGTTGAGTTGGTGGTTTGTTTTTCCCTACTTCCTTCTGTGCAGAGTTGAAGGAACTCTGTGAAACATTTGGGGAGAACAGGAAGCATTCCAATTTCCAGTAGTACCCACTCAACTCCTACAAAGATTGGCAAACACAGGCAACCTTCTGGGAGTAAAAGAAAACTGAAAATATCATGAGATCTAAAAATGTTAAGAGTATATAAGTGAAGGGAAGCACTTAGGAAAATGGCACAGCTGTTGACTCAACAGGTATTTTTTGAGCATACCATGCACCAGGTGAATAAAGGAAATGAAACAGTAAAGACATTTTTCTTCTTTTGAGGAAGTGGTTGGCTACCTTGCACATTGACTTACTGACTTACTACCCGAATATTGAATAAGCCTTTGCATGCCTAGGAGCTCAGTCTTCTTTGCGACCCTATGGACTGTAGCCCACCAGGCTCCTCTGTCCATGAGATTTGCCAAGCAAGAATACTGGAGTGGGTTGCCATGCCCTCTCCGGGGGATTTTCCCAACCCAGGAATTGAACCCGTGTCTCCTATGATTCTTGCACTGCAGGCAGATGCTTTACCTGGTGAGTCCCTCAAATAAGCCTTTAGAAAATGTCTAACCCGTGTACAGTAAGATTCAAGGGAGCACTGAATTGATAGTGTAGTGAGAGGGACAAATCTAAGACTAAAAACCCACTGAAAATGAAAGCAGAGTCACTAAAGTAAAGCCACAAAGGAGGCAGTTAAGAAGAGAAAATCAAGTCACTGTTAGATAAAAATGAGAAATTCACTCAGAACTCCCATGAAAGCCCTAAAAAAATTAAATCATGAGAGAAAATAAGTGAGAGAGACAGAGAGAGATCCCAGTGTCTAAACCTTTGGTTCACTGGAATTACAGAATTCCAGAAAGAAAGAGACAAAATAAACAAAACTTTGCTCATATAAGAAAGACCTACTTCTTTGTGAAATTAACAAACTATTTCTAATATTCATCTATGAAATATCTAAGCCCCTTAAAAAAACCCAAAACTGTTGAAAAAGAACCAAATTGAGGATTAACCCTATCTGATTATAAGACTTCCTATAAAGCAAGAGTATTTAAGATAATATTGTATTGGAGTAAAGATAGTCAGAAAGTGTTTTGGGACAGACTGAGGAGTACAGAATGGACTCACTCCTATATGTTCAAAAGACTTCTCACAAAGGCAAAAAATCACTTCAGTAGGGGGAAGGAAAGTCTCTTCAAAAAAATGTGAATAAATAATTGGATATTCATATAAAGAATCTTGATCTTTGTGTGCCATACCATACAAAAAATTAATTCAGAATAGATCATGGGCCCAAATTTATAATTTAAAATTATAAGGCTTCTAAAAGCAAACACAGAAGAACATTTTTATCAGGGAATGTTTGACGGGAGGATTCCTACATGCTGTCTCTCATGAGTCCTTTGTCCCTCTTCAAGCGGAACAGCACGCTGCTCCCAGGGACTGAGGTCAGTGCGTGAGGCAAGCATGAGTCTCCTTTAGTAAACATTCTCCTTAGGACAAAACAGCTTAATCTCCTTCCCCTTTCTTGAGATAATGGATTGTCTCCTGACCTTGTGGTAACAGTTGCTGTACATTTGGTTTTCTGATCTCTATCATTCCCGAAAGAAGTTTCTTGTACTGCAGCCTACATATACTCATAGAAAAATCATTAAAGCACCTTTGCTCCATCAGAGCTTAGGTCCCCGGGTCTTTTTGTCTCTCTCTCTCTCTCTCTCTCTCTCTTTCTCTCTTTCACTTTCTTATCGTCGACTCCGCACCACAAGGTTCCGGTCCATTAAAGGACCCCAACACATTTTCACAAGAATAGTTGAAATAAGCATATAATTATTTTACAAAGCAATAACCAGAAAAGAAAAAATTGAAATATTAGAACTTATCAAAATGTAGAACCATTGTTCATCAAAAGACCTCATTAAGTAAATGAATAGGCAAGCCATAGACTGGGAGATATTCTCAGAGGATGAGGTGGTTAGATAGCATTACGGACTCAATGGACATGAATTTGAACAAACTCCAGAAGACAGTGGAGGACAGAAGAGGCCGGTATGCTTCACTCCATGGGGTCACAAAGAGTCAGACACAACTTAGCAACTGAACAACAATAACTAACATATAATAAAATTTGTGTATACAGAATATATAATAAATTCCTACAATTCAAAATAAAAACACATATGATACAATAAAATTGAGCAAAAGACTTAGACAACTCACAAATGAGATACACAAATGGCAATAAGAAAGAGAATTTTGTGCAATACCATCAAACATTAGGGAAATGCAAAATAAAATCAAACAGGTACATACCTATCATACTAGAATTCTCATACATTTCTGACAGGGGTGTAAAATGTTACAACTATTTCAGAAAATAGTTTGGCAGTTTTTTTAAAGGGTTAAAAAATTCACCTACACTACTGCCCATTTATTTTCCCCAGAGAAATAAAAACGTATGTCCATAGACAACTTGCATAAGAATGTTCATAGAAGTTCAGTTCATAATAGCCCAAACTGATAACAACCCAAATGTTTAGCACCAGATTTTTGCATTTCACTCTATGTAAATTTTGTATCATAAAAATAAAAAGTTATAAAAGGAAGAAAGACCTGAGTGAAAATTCACAATGTGTTTCATGTTCAAAGAAAACCTAATCAACAAAATCACACTTGGTATAATTGAGTCAGATGGCTCAAAATAGAGTGAAATCAAGTTGCATACAGATTTCTTTCAATGACACTCAATCACAGAACACTGTGTAAGAGTGTTTCTACCATTACAAATTAAAGGGTAATCGTGCCAGAATTCAGCATTTGGCAAAGTTGTCATTAATGTGTGAAGTCAATTAAAATACAACCTCAGGTATGGAAAGACTCAGAAAATACACCAACCACCCAAATATTCTTCCACAAAAAATCTAACCCAGAAACCAAAAGTCTAGGTTTATAACACCAACTTAAATTAACAACAATCAGGAAGGAATTTGGATTGGAATCCAAATCATTGTAGGAAATAAAACAAGCAGTAAAAGAAAAATTGGATTTTTTTTTTAAAAAAAAGTAATAAACAATAGATATGCAGGCAGAGAAAATATGATTTTAAAAAGGATTTACAATCCTTTATTGAAGAGATTCTTAAAAGGACTGAGTAGTTGGCATATACAGAAAAATGTGAGAGGCAATTCTATTGCAGAGGAGAAACAGAAAATCATACTGATTTCCTATTTACCATGTCCATGTAGTATCATTTACTACAGGTTCTTCCACTGTAGAGTGGGTCCTTCATGCCCCTCATGAGGCTGACCCTCAGAAACGGTGGCTTTGGCAGCGCGGGCGGGAGGGCTCCGGATCCCTGCCATCTCCCCAGACCCGAGGCTCTGCAGGTCAGCGGTGGCCGCCGCGGAGTTCTGCCTTCACGTCCCCGCCAGCCCACAGCCCGCGAGGGCACAAGGTCGGTCCCTACCCGGAGAGAGGATGGTCATCTGTGTGTTCATCTCTTCCTCCTCGGGCTTCGTGGCGATAAAGAAACAGCAGGATGTGGTTAGATTTCTAGAAACCACAAGAGCGAGGTTTGAGGAGGTGGACATCCCAATGTCAGAAAAGCAGAGGCAGCGGATATATAATAACATCCCCTGGAGAAGACACCTGCTCAGGCAACCCACTGCCACCTCAGATGTTTAATGATGACCAACACTGGAGATTATGACAGTTTTTTTTAATTCAAGGAGAGCAATACAGTCCTTTCATTCTTAGGCCTGAAATCACAGTTGGCCTCAAAGGCAGAACCTGAGCGAAGATAAGTGGAAGAGGATGAAGATGCATTTCGGAGTCTCCGCTGGTACTCAGCACACAGCTGCTAACCTGATGCATCACTGTGACGGAAGCCACATACATGATCCCGTGACTTTGCTCCTCATGGAAAAGGTGTTTGGGAAAGACTGGTCTACTGGGAGTGCATGATTGCTTTAAACCAAATCAGGACTGTGGTGGGTTTCTTCTTATTTTTCAGAATCACCTGTAGTTGCCTCACTTTACCCAGAGGATCTGTCACCTGCTCCAGTTGTGCTTCCTGAATGACTGAGTAATAAGCGGGTGGAACCATCAGAGAGAAAATACTGGATCTGCCCTGGTTTATAGTCGATGCCAGGATTGCTCAAACCTGCTTCTCTTCAAGCTACCTAGGTGATAATCCTTGAAATTAGTCTGCCAGGCTATTAGAATATTTTGATCAGAAAGAAAAATAGCAATGTTGGTTGACAAAGGGCTGAAGGTCTTTGCTGCAGAATCAAATATCACTATTCCAGTGCTTTGTCATAACTGTAGAAAAAATTAGACGTTCTAGCCTCCTTTTGGTGATGGAAATTCTTACCCCCATAAATCCTCCAAGCCCCTCCTGATGTGTCCAGAAATCACAGTTGATTACAGTATGTGATCAGAACCAAGTTATAGGGATGAAAAGAATTGCTATTTTGAAAAATATATGCTTCTTGATCTCTTGCCAGGGGCAAGTCTCACCTAATGCATAAGATTGCTTAAAAGATATATTTTAAAAGGTGCACTAATCAGATAGTAAATGCATAAGGACATTATCTGACTTGTATCTGAAAGTATTTCAGCTCTGGCAACTTAGTACGCATAAGCGCACATATATTTTAAAATGCAGCCCCCCTTAACTAGTAGCTGCTTATATATTTTGTGAAAGGATTATATTTTTTGAGAAAGGAAGATCTTGGTTAGATGTATTTTGTGAACCCTTGATGAGGCATATTAAAAGATAACTAATATTGCTGTACATTTTAATATTTTGTCCTGTGTTACTGGCCTCTAACTCTGCCAACTCATATTTCTGGCCACTGCCCAGTCCCAGATTTTCAGAGTAATGTAGGCACATGTTCTCATTCCCTTATAAGTACCAGTGATTTTTCAGAACAGAGTACATACAGGAAAGAGGCTGTCAGAGATTCACTCTGGAGTGTACACGGCATGTGAAATCTCTCTTTGAAGTGGTTGCAAATAATTACTGAACCGGTCTACTTCATTAAGGCAGAGGTTCCTTTTCTGCAACCTTGTCCCTTCTCACACTTTTTAGAGTTTTTAGTTGCCAGCCTGGGAATAGTCTTGCATAGGATAAACTCTCAGAAGGCTGCCTACAATACTCTGCTCTTAGCATCCTGACAGTGGACTTGCCTTTTAGATTCTGAGCAGGAAGCTTGTAAGAAAGGAAAAGAGCAAAAGAATTACGTTCCTGTCACCTGTGTTCTCTCTCCCTCCAAATTGCTAAATGCGGACTCTAAAGAACTTGCTGAAGCTGACATCCCAGCTTGAGGTTTTCAGTCCAGGACTACAATCAGAAGAAAAGCATTCCACTGATTCCTACTTGACTAGAACAGACACATAATCCACAGTTTTCTCTGCAAGGAAAGCTGCTGTGAGTATGAGTGCTTAGTTGGCATTAAATACAATCCAGGTCACATTCCACTTGATAAATCCCAGGGACTATTCAGGGAATTGTTTTTGAACTGGGTATTGTGTTCAAGTCTGATAAGACTTAGTATTTCTTTTTAAGATACAGCATTTTAAAAAATTAATGTTACAGTGATCTAACTTATATTTTGTCTGCTCTTGCCAGTGAGTACCAAAAAGCAACTTCATAGGATTGAGTCTTTGGGAGTTAAATTCTGGGGTCATAGGATCAATACAATACTTGCCAGACCAAGAAAGCTACTCAGACTTCTTTGTCTCAAAACCTTTGAATTACTCTGTAGTATATTCTCCTAAGCAGACTAGATGAATAGGAGAGCTAAATTATTATCACAGTTACACACTATGTTCACTTGCACTTTTTTTTTGGGGTCAGCAAAAAATTGGAGAGACCAGCTTGAGTTGGTACTGTGCTTGCTACAAGTGAGCCAGAAGCCCATTATGTGGCATTTCCCATGGTATCCACGCTCTCTGGAGTCCTGAGGGTATTGCTCTCTGTAACCACATCTTACCTAAACCTGTTCAGATAATATCATGCCCTTGTGGTGTTTTACCAGCTAAATTCCAAACATGTAATGATTTTCTTCATCCCTTCTTTAACTAGCTGCCTTTGGATCTGGATAATCACCTAGGAAAGAAGTGGATGGGAATTGTAGACATAGATATTATATCAGGAGCATTTCAAGACAGAATTTTTCTTTCCTATAGCAGGCTTGTTGGGGCATAGGAAATATGCTGCTAAAACTCAGATCATGCCTTTTTAAAATTAGACAAAATATAGAGTTATATATATATATATATATATATATATATATATATATATATATATGTAATTTGAATTTTTGGAAACTTTAGCTATGTTGTCAGCTTTGGAAAAAGTATCCCAGTTGTATTGTGTTGGGCTGGCATTGTACAAAAATTAACAGCCATATTGGTCTAGAAATGTCACTGTATTAAATATGTAAGGTCTTATCTACTTGGATATGATTACAGAAACTAATAGTCTCTAAATTTAAAAAAATACATGTGACTTTGACTCTTCAATCTCAGTTTCAATATTTTTTTCCTGCCTTTACTTCCCTAATCACTCAACTTGTATCTCATTCTCAAAGGACCTTGCCTTCTCTTAGTTAGACTGTGGTACAGAGGAAGAACAGGATTCTGGGATTCAAGGAAATCAGAATTTCAGTCCAAGCCTTGATCATTTCCCAGCTTACCCTAACATATATGTATTTTTTCTGAGTCCACTTTTCTCTTGTATAAAATTAAGATAACGTTCCCCTCAAAGAGGTATTTGTGAAAATTGAGTGATACCCAAGTATCATGCCTCAAATATGGTGATTAATGAAAAAGTGTGTCTACTGAAAATGTTTTGAAAGATTAACTTTGGTACATTTGCCTTTCAACTAGAGTTTTGATGTGTATCAATAAGTGTATTAAGGGATTTCATATAAATTAAATCGCTTCATTTAATTACTCAAAAAGGAATGCATTTCTAAAGGTAGAACTTCAATTTGGGAGGAAGCCCTAAAACTTGGGCCAGTTTATGACATTTCTGTGTCCTCTTGATAATTAAGAAGGTGTGAAGAATCTAGAAATGAGAATTTAGGATTCATCTCATTAGAAATTTTCACTTTTGTAAAATCAAGTGTCATGGAATTGAAGTCTTGAGAGCTGTCCAAAGAGTATAATTATTACATATGGAAGCAAACCCAAAGAATAAGTATCTGTGGATAGAATTCACCTGCACCTAAGGGAAAAGATATGGAGACTTTCTTCCCTTCTGCTCTGTTGAAACTTCCTTGCTAGGGTTTAGCAGAATGATACAGCTTAGGAACAGCATATTGAGTGGGTATTTTCAAGTGTTTTGTTCACACAGCTCAAGAGAGGAGATTGCAAAAAAAAAAAAAGAAAAAAAAACTCTATTTCAGTTAGAAATAAAGTGGATTGGTCAAAGATTTTGAAAGAATTTACAATATCCCCACACTAACTGGACTTCAAGAAGCACCTTCACTTGAATTGACACCCTTATGTTAACATTTAAAGTTAGACAACATTTATAAAAACATTCAACCTTCTGTGAATTGTCCCAATTCACAGAAGATAAGTAATAAGGCTCAATGAGTCTGCCTGGGTCAAAATGTTGAAAACCTTCATTTGATCACAGTGACATCTCTCTTTATTTAATGCTTTTTAAATACATTTGAGTTCTCACCACTTCCAGCATTTGTGATCCACTGAGAATCTCAGTCTCACTATTCTTAATCTGCTCTTCACTAAAAAATGAATTGTAATACCCGTACCACTCACCTCACTGAATTATTTGGGAAGATGACTGAAGATAATATAAGCAAAAGCACTTGACACTAACACACTGTAGCAAATTATAAAAGTGTCCACAGTTTTTTTCCCTTCCTTGTAGCCATTTATTCTTTGCTATGTGTATTTGCATCTTTTCCCATTAAGAAGTGCATTTTCCCACCTCTAGAAGCTGGACTGACCTTTTGGCTTGTACTGACCAATAGACTGTGTCAGAAATCACACTGTAACAGTTCTGACCCACCTAGGCCTCAACAGACTCTGCAATCGTCTTGTCTCGGGGACTGGGGACTGGGGGACGTGGTCAAGGTCCCCGTGAGCCAAGTCAGCTGTGAGTAGCTAAGCCTAGATCCTCAGTGCTCCCCGACCAACTCAGACTCATGAGCCAGCCGTACATGGACTACCGAGCTGAAGACAGGACAACTCAAGAAGTCTTTGATTATGCTTTCTTTTTATGATGGTGTTGGCATCCTTAAGGAGTTAAATAGGAGTTTGTAGAGGCTGAGACACGGAACAATCCATGGGACAGAATCTGGCCTAATTCATTAAATTATGGACCTTAGAATTCTTGTTAACCTCCCATGTAATTCTCCACAGTCATGTCCTCCTGCCCTTAACAGTTCGTTAGAAACTCAATTATATTCTTTGGGAATGAGTTCATTCCTCCAAAGCACCGGAAGTCCTCATGCAGTGAGAGCAGGGGTTCCAGATAATGGCTTGCATTTTTTTTTGAAGTGTCAGAAAACTCTTTTAACTATAGAGAAACACATAAAATATCCCTCCTACAAGGGAGAATAAACAAGCTTTTACTCCCTGTGGTTTCTATCACTAGCATTTTTTCTAATAAACAGCTGAATTGTTAGGAAAGAGAAATAAGAGGAATACCGCTTATGAGTTAAAAACAGATTAAGAGTGGCATAGTGGTACCCAGGGAAGAAGATAGAAAGAAGGAAATGGGCTGATGCTCTGGGTCTGAGAGAGAGCAGACAACTGAGCCCAGTAATGGGATGCATTTAAGGTGTAAGAGGGGACACAGGGAGGACTTTCATGACCAAGATGACGCTGCAGTGATGCCAACTCAAGCCAGCCCAGAGGACCCAACCCGGCACCCTAGTTTAGAAGAGGCAACTTACCATTCAGGCATCTCTCTGCCCTCACACTGATTCTCTGCTCATCCTGCTCTAGGGTACCCCATCACCATCTTCAGCCCTGGAGAACATGCTGCTCCCCAGCACCACCCCTGGACAACGAACAGGAAGAGAGGGAAGCATACAGCAGAGTTGCTGCTCCACTTTTCAGAAGGTGAGAACGTCCAGGACTTGGGGCCAGACTCAGGACATTGATGAACTCCAAACCAAGGGTAGAGGGGAATGAAAACCATGACTATCCTCTTACAAACGGACACCAAGAAGTTCTACTCCCTCCCCGGCCCTTCACAAAGTCCTCCAGGTCATTCCAGGCAGCACTGAATCCTATGTCAACCACAACTTACACTCAGTATGGTCTTCCCATTTCATATTCAATCCTTCTTCCAGATGAAAGGCTTTAAAATACTTGTAGCAGCTATCATGCCCTCTCTGTCTTCTTTCCTCTAGGCTAAGTTTCCCGTGATCTTTCAATTAGCAAATGAGTATGCCTGAATGGAGCCATTTGAATTAAAGCTCCCAGTAGCCTCACTGAAGCAGGGAACCCATCCGTAACTAACAGTAAACATTAAATAGGGGAATCCCCTTGATACTGTCTGCAAGACAGCCATTAACACAGTGGGCCCTGGTAAACAAAGTCATCAGCGCTAGAGTGACAAAAATCAGACAAATTAAAAAGCTACTCCCGAGTGAACAAAAGATTGTTTTGTCTTACAAGGGAACTGTCTGGTATTGTTCAAAATGTAAGCCCTTTGAAGGCAGACCCAGCATTTCCTATTACTTCCCTGAGACCATCCTGCCCAGATGTGGACACATAATTTTCATTTAGTACATCCTTAGGGAGACGTTTGTAAATTGAATGTATGCTCTATCTCCCTTCCAGCATCTTTAAAGTCAAAGGACAGAGGTGTCTACAGAAGGCTGCAATGGGGTACACATTTGTGCTGAGAAAATGGCATGCTGAATGGTGGGATTCCAAGATGAAATAAATTCACTTTTATGCAGAACAACCAAATTCACAGACTTCCACACAGCCCTAATGAAACTATACCCTGTATTTGATTAACACTGGAATTATAGACGTGAAAATATACATGAACTTTAACTGCAGAGAGTCTTAGAATCCCATTTTCCAAAAGAATCTATATTGTCAATAGGATAACAATTTTTCCAGTTTTAATTAAAAAAATGTTGGCATACATCACTGCATAAATTTAAGGCATAAAATATGATGGTTTAATTTATATACATGATGTATGACAGTAGGTTCAGCTAAAATTCATTTTATATGGATATGGTGAAAAGGAAAAAATGCCTTCTTTTGAGGAGAATTCTTAGGACTTACTTCTACTTAACAACTTTCTCCAACTCTTTGTGACCCCATGGACTATACAGTACATGGAATTCTCCAGGCCAGAATACTGGAGTGGGTAGCCTTTCCCTTCTCAGGGGATCTTCCCAACCCAGGAATTGAACCCAGGTCTCCCTAGGACTGATGCTGAAGCTGAAACTTCAATACTTTGGCCACCTAATGCAAAGAGTTGACTCACTGGAAAAGACCCTATTGCTGGGAGGGATTGGGGGCAGGAGGAGAAGGGGACGACAGAGGATGAGATGGCTGGATGGCATCACCAACTCAATGGACATGAGTTTGAGTAAACTCCAGGAGTTGGTGATGGACAGGGAGGCCTGGCGTGCTGCGATTCATGGGGTCACAAAGAGTTGGACATGACTGAGTGACCGAACTGACTGAACTGAACTGAACTCCCACACTGCAGGCAGATTCTTTACCAGCGGAGCCACCAGGGAAGCCCAAGAATGCTGGAGCGGGTAGCCATCCCTTCTCCAGGGGATCTTCCCAGCCCAGGAATTGAACCGGGGTCTCCTGCATTGCAGGCGGATTCTTTACCAACTGAGCTATCGGGGAAGCCCATGTCATACAGCAGTGTTAGCTATAGTCACTGTGCTGCATGTTAAATCCCTAGTTACTTATTTATCTTATAACTGGAAGTTTGCACCCTTTGACCACCTGCTCTAATTCCCCTCTCCCTCCCCTCCACCTCTAGTAACCACATTTTTTGTTCTCTCTTTTTTTAGTTTTATAGTTTTTGGTTCCACATATAAGTAAGGTCATATACTATTTGCCTTTCTCTGTATGGCTTATTTCACTTAGAATAATACTTTCAAGATTCATCCATGTAGTCACAAATGGTAGCATTATCTAGCTTTTTTATGGCTGAATAATATTCCTGTGAGTATGTGTGTGTGTGTGTGTGTGTGTGTGTGTGTGTGTGTGTGTATACCAGAATTTATTTATCCATATATAGTATCCATATCCAGTTACATATACTGAATATATTTTAAGATGACATTTGCTGCTGAAGGGAGAACAAGGGGCAGGAATGTAATCAGTTAGAAGTTATAGCAATTGCCTGAGTGAAAGGTAATGTTGGCCTGTGCCATGATGATGGCAGAGATGGTGAAGCACAGTAGACAGAGGTAAGGTACATGTTAGTGGATTTGGCTGGTCATTATTAGACATTGTGGGTGGAGATGAGGCATGTTTGAAGAAGGCCACTTGAGTTTCTGACTTGTATATCAAAGAACTTCAAAGAAATATCAAAATGTCAAAGGAACATGAAAGGGAGAGTGTCATATTCTTCATGATTAATCCCCCCAATTACTTATTGCAAAATGATTGATAAATCCAAGCCAGTAGCCCTAAATAGGGCATGTTCTTCTCCTCTACCTCTCACTCCCCACTGCCCCAGGGTAGTTGGGGCGGGGGGGGTGGGGTTGTCTCAGAAAAATGTGAGATGGGGGAAGTTTGGAGTTTTCCTAGTGACTGAGAAATGTTGCTGGTATTTTTCATCCAGTGTTCCAGAATGGTAAACATCCTGAGATGTATAAGACAAGATGACAAAACAAGGATGTGAATTGTCTGTCTTGCCTGAAGCACCAATACACCCTGTTGAGAAGCCATGGTCAAGGCCTCTTAAGACAATCTCATTCCACACACTAACTGGATTAGGGGTAGACCCGAGACTCTGTTTTACATAAGGAGAAATGTCCTAGAGAACATCCATGAAAGTTTCCTCCTTTCTCACAAAAGAGAGACAAAGGAAGAAAGGGCCCCCTTTTCCCCCTGAACAGTGTTTTCCCTCTGAACGCTGTTTAGATGTGATATTTGGAACTTCTGCAGACATCTTAGGAACAAGAGGCAGACCAATCTGAGGGTAGGGCTAATGAGGATGAGACAACAAATAGTGAAAACAAATAGGACCTTGGCAACTTCAGTGAGCTGCTGAATCAAATAATCTCAGTTCCTCAAACCCAATCATGATGTTAGATAATAGTCTCCTTATAGTTTAAGCCAACTTGAGCTGGATTTTTTTTTGTTACTTGAGTAAGAAAAGATTTATGGGACCAGATTTGATAGAGTGCCTGATGAACTATGAACAGAGGTTTGTGACAATGTACAGGAGACAGGAATCAAGACCAACGCCAAGAAACAGAATGGCAAAAAAGAAAAATGGCTGTCTGAGGAGGCCTTACAAATAGCTGTGAAAAGAAGAGAAGCAAAAAGCAAAGGAGAAAAGGAAAGATATACCCATTTGAATGCAGAGTTCCAAAGAATAGCAAGGAGAGACAAGAAAACCTTCCTCAGTGATCAATGTAAAGAAATAGAGGAAAATAATAGAATGGGAAAGACTTAAAGATCTCTTCAAGAAAATTAGAGATATCAAGAGAACATTTCATGCAGAGATGGACTCAATAAAGGACAGAAATGGTATGGACCTAGCAGAAGCAGAAGTTATTAAGAAGAGGTGGCAAGAATACACAGAAGAACTATACAAAAAAGATCTTCACAACCCAGATAATCGTGATGATGTGATCACTCACCTAGAACCAGACATCCTGGAATGTGAAGTCAAGTGGGCCTTAGTAAGCATCATCATGAACAAAGCTAGTGGAGGTGATGGAATTCCAGCTGAGCTATTTCAAATCCTGAAAGATGATGCTGTGAAAGTGCCAGCAAATTTGGAAAACTCAGCAGTGGCCACAGGACTAAGTAAGTAACTAAGTGTTAGTCGCTCAGTCTTGCCTGACTCTTTGTGACCCCATGGACTGCAGCACACCAGGCTCCTCTGTCCATGAGATTTTCCAGGCAAGGGTACTGGAGTGAGTAGCCATTTCCTTCTCCAGGGGATCTTCCCAACCCCGGGATCGAACCCAGGTCTCTTGCACTGCAGGCAGATTCTTTACCGACTGAACTACAAGGGAAGCCTGGAAAAGGTCAGTTTTCATTCGAATCCCAAAGAAAGGCAATGCCAAAGAATGTTCAACTACCACACAATTACACTCATCTCACATGCTAGTAAAGTGATGCTTAAAATTTTCCAAGCCAGGTTTCAGCAATACATGAACCATGAACTTCCAGATGTTCAAGCTAGTTTTAGAAAAGGCAGAGGAACCAGAGATCAAATTGGCAACATGCACTGGATCATCAAAAAAGCAAGAGAGAGAGGCAGTCCTAAGATGGTGGAGGAATAGGACGGAGAGACCACTTTCTCCCCCATAAATTCATCAAAAGAACATTTGAATGCCGAGCAAATTCCACAAAACAACTTCTGAATGCTGGAAGAGGACAACAGACACCCAGAAAGGCAGCCCATTGTCTTCAAAAGGAGGTAGGACAGATCTGGTTTCCTTGGTGTGTATGCCCAGAAGTGGGATTGCTGGGTCATATGGCAGTTCTAATTCCAGTTTTAAGAAATCTCCACACTGTTCTTCATAGTGGCTGTACTAGTTTGCATTCCCACCAACAGTGTAAGAGGGTTCCCTTTTCTCCACACCCTCTCCAGCATTTATTGCTTGTAGACTTTTGGATAGCAGCCATCCTGACTGGCGTGTAATGGTACCTCATTGTGGTTTTGATCTGCATTTCTCTGATAATGAGTGATGTTGAGCATCTTTTCATGTTTGTTAGCCATCTGTATGTCTTCTTTGGAGAAATGTCTGTTTAGTTTTTGGCCCATTTTTTTGATTGGGTCATTTATTTTTCTGGAATTGAGCTGTAGGAGTTGCTTGTATATTTTTGCGATTAATCTTTTGTCTGTTGCTTCATTTGCTATTATTTTCTCCCATTCTGAGGGCTGTCTTTTCACCTTGCTTATAGTTTCCTTTGTTGTGCAAAAGCTTTTAAGTTTAATTAGGCCCCATTTGTTTATTTTTGCTTTTATTTCCAATATTCTGGGAGGTGGGTCATAGAGGATCCTGCTGTGTTTTATGTCAGAGAGTGTTTTGCCTATGTTCTCCTCTAGGAGTTTTATAGTCTCTGGTCTTATGTTTAGATCTTTAATCCATTTTGAGTTATTTTTGTGTATGGTGTTAGAAAGTGTCCTAGTTTCATTCTTTTACAAGTGGTTGACCAGTTTTCCCAGCACCACTTGTTAAAGAGGTTATCTTTTCTCCATTGTATATTCTTGCCTCCTTTGTCGAAGATAAGGTGTCCATAGGTCATGGATTTATCTCTGGGCTTTCTATTCTGTTCCATTGATCTATATTTCTGTCTTTGTGCCAGTACCATACTGTCTTGATGACTGTGGCTTTGTAGTAGTGCTTGAAGTCAGGCAGGTTGATTCCTCCAGTTCCATTCTTCTTTCTCAAGATTACTTTGGCTATTCGAGGTTTTTTGTATTTCCATACAAATTGTGAAATTATTTGTTCTAGATCTGTGAAAAATACTGTTGGTAGCTTGATAGGGATTGCATTGAATCTAGATCTGAAAGAGACACGTGCACCCCAATGTTCATCGCAGCACTGTTTATAATAGCCAGGACATGGAAGCAACCTAGATGCCCATCAGCAGACGAATGGATAAGGAAGCTGTGGTACATATACACCATGGAATATTACTCAGCCATTAAAAAGAATTCATTTGAATCAGTTCTAATGAGATGGATGAAACTGGAGCCCATCATATAGAGTGAAGTAAGCCAGAAAGATAAAGACCAATACAGAGAAAAAAAAAAAAAAAAAAGACCAATACAGTATACTAACGCATATATATGGAATTTAGAAAGATGGTAATGATAACCCTATATGCAAAACAGAAAAAGAGACACATATGTACAGAACAGAATTTTGGACTCTGTGGGAGAGGCAAGGGTGGGATGTTTCGAGAGAACAGCATGTATACTATCTATGGTGAAACAGATCACCAGCCCAGGCTGGATGCATGAGACACGTGCTCAGGCCTGGTGCACTGGGAAGACCCAGAGGAATCGGATGGAGAGGGAGGTGCGGGGGTGGGGGGGGGGTGGGATTGGGATGGGGAATACATGTAAATCCATGGCTGATTCATGTCAATGTATGACAAAACCCACTACAATATTGTAAAGTAATTAGCCTCCAACTAATAAAAATAAATGGAAAAGATAAATTATAAAAAAAAAAGGAGGCAGGACAAAATATAAAAGATAAAAGATGAGACAAAAGAGGTAGGGTCAGAGATCCGTCCCAGGAAGGGAGTCTTAAAAAAGAGAGAACATTTCCAAACACCAGGAAACACTGTCTCAGGCGAGTCTGCGGCGACCCTTGGCATCTCAGAGGGCAAAATAACCGGGAGGAAAAATAAATAAATAAATAAATCCCACAGATTACCTGCTTAACAGCAACCCCTGGTGGAGCAGCAGCCCAAACACTCACATCCTCCACTAGCAAGGGGGGGCTGGACAGGGAGGCGCGGGCTGCATTGCTTAGGGTAAGGACCAGGCCTGAATGCCCCGAGGGCAATCTGAGGGAACTAGCTTGAGATAGCAACCCAGACTGTGGGATAGCTATCCTGCGATCACGCGAAAAGCTCTAACCTAAGACCCCACCAGGCCCGCTCACAGAGCAAAGGACTGAGCAGAGCTAGCCGGCTGCAGACCGCCCCCATCCCCCCCCCCCCCCCCCCCCCCCCCCGAGAGAGGCAGGGGAGAGCAGCCAGAGCCGGAAGGAGGCAATCACCGCCCCAGAGAGGCATCCTCTACCAAACTGCAAGCAGGCTTCTCTGCTAAACAAGACTCCTTGGGATTCTGGATGGTCGACATCCACTGGGAGGGTTGCAGCCAGAGACGAGCTCCCCAGAATAGACACATGGCAGGCCTAAGAAGGCACGCTCCTTGTACACCCAGAAGACCGAGCGGCTGGGATAGTGGAGGGGGTAAGCCGCAGCCTCCAACTGGGGGCGACTGTGCTCAGACCTGGGACAGGTGCAAAACGCAGGCCCAACCAAGTCTGCGCCTTTGTGGAGTACCTGAGGACCTGAACCTGAAAAACCAGGGCCCGCATCAGACAGTTCCCAGCAGAGCAACCTAGAGTCTGAGCAGTGCAGACTGGGAAAACACACACGCCTGAGCGGGGGCAAACCCAGTGCCGCTGAATCACTGGGAGCACACGCCAGTGAGATTTGTTTTCAGTACTCCTCCATCCCCACAGCATGACTGAACAAGCAAGCCTAAAAAAAGTGACCACCACCGCCCCCATTGTGTCATGGCGGAATGTAGATACTGAAGAGACCAGCAAACAGAAGAAGCAAAAATAAACAGAGGGAACCACTTTGGAAGTGACGGGTGCAATAGATTAAAACCCTGTAGTTAGCACCAACTACATAGGAAGCGGCCTATAGACCTTGAGAAGTACAAGCCGGACCAAGGAACTATCAGAAGATGAACTGACCCCACACTGTCCGCAGCAGCTCCAGAGAAAGTCCTAGATATATTTTTATTATTATCATTTTTTAAATTAAAAAAAAAAGTTTTTTTTAAAATTAATTTTAAGTCCCCTATTACTCCTTTAATTTTCATTTTTATAACCTACTATTACCTTGCAAAAAAAAGACTATTTTTAAAGCAAACTTCATATATATATATTATAATTTTTGTGATTTTGTTGTTGTTGTTTTTTTAAAATATTGTATTTTTGAGAATCTAACCTCTACTCTAGATTTTAAATCCTTGCTTTTTGGTATTTGTTATCAACTTTGTACCTTTAAGAACCCAATCTTTAGTATCCATTTTTATTTGGGAGTGAGATCACTGGCCTGATTGCTCTCTGCCCCTTTTGACTCTTCTTTTTCTCGACCAGGTGGCCTCTATCTCCTCCCTCCCCCTTTTCTTCTCTACCCAACTGTGTGAATCTCTGTGTGTGTTCCCGGCTGTGGAGAACACTTAGGGAGCTGATTACTGGCTGGATCTGTCTCTCTCCTTGTGATTCCCCCTTTTCTCCTCCTAGTCACCTCTGTCTCCTTCCTCCCTCTTCTCTTCTCTGTGTAACTCCGTGAACATCTCTGAGTGGTCCAGACTGTGGAGAGCACACAGGGAAGTGATTACTGGCTAGCTTACTCTCTCCCCTTTTGATTCCCCCTCTTCTCCTCCTGGTCACGTCTAACTCCCTCTTCCCTCTTCTCTTCTCCATGTAACTCTGTGTACCTCTCCGGGTGTCCCTCACTGTGGAGAAACTTTTCATCATTAACCTAGATGTTTTATCATCGGTGCTGTATAGATGGAGTCTTGAGGCTACTGTAAGAATAAGACTGAAAACCAGAGGCAGGAGGCTTAAGTCCAAATCCTGAGAACACCAGAGAACTCCTGACTCCAGGGAACATTAAACGATAGGAGCTCATCAAATGTCTCCATATGTACACTGAAAACAAGCACCACCTAAGGGCCAACAAGTTCCAGAGCAAGACATACCACGCAAATTCTCCAGCAACACAGGAACATAGCCCTGAGCCTGAATATACAGGCTGACCAAGGTCACACCAAACCCACTGACATCTCAAAACTCACTACTGGACACTCCATTGCACTCCAGAGAGAAGAAATCCAGCTCCACCCACCAGAACACCGACACAAGCTTCCCTAACCAGAAAACCTTGACAAGCCACCCATCCAACCCCACCCGCAGCAAGGAACCTCCACAATAAAGAGGAACCACAAAGTGCCAGAATACAGAAAGGCCACTCCAAACACAGCAATCTAAACAAGATGAAAAGGCAGAGAAATGCCAGCAGGTAAAGGAACAGGATAAATGCCCACCAAACCAAACAAAAGAGGAGGAGATGGGGATCTACCTGATAAAGAATTCTGAATAATGATAGTGAAAATGACCCAAAACCTTGAAAACAAATTGGAGTTACAGATAAATAGCCTGGAGACAAGGATCAAAAAGATGCAAGAAAGGTTTAACAAGGACCTAGAAGAAATAAAAAAGAGTCAATATTTAATGAATAATGCAATAAATGAGATTAAGAACACTCTGGAGGGAACCAACAGTAGAATAACGGAAGCAGAAGATAGGTTAAGTGAGGTAGAAGATAGAATGGTAGAAATAAATGAAAGAGAGGAAAAAAGAAAAATGAATTAAAAGAAATGAGGACAACCTCAGAGACATCTGGGACAATGTTAAATGCCCCAACATTCAAATCATAGGAGTCCCAGAAGAAGACGACAAAAAGAAACACCATAAGAAAATACTGGAGGAGATAACAGTTGAAAACTTCCCTAAAATGGGGAAGGAAATAGTCATCCAAGTCCAAGAAACCCAGAGAGTCCCAAACAGGATAAACCCAAGGTGAAACACCCCAAGACACATATTAATCAAATTAACAAAGATCAAACACAAAGAACAAATATTAAAAGCAGCAAGGGAAAAACAACAAATAACAAAATAACACACAAGGGGATTTCCATAAGGATAACAGCTGATCTTTCAATAGAAACTCTTCATGACAGAAAGGAATGGCAGGACATACTTAAAGTGATGAAAGGAAATAACCTGCAGCCCAGATTACTGTACCCAGCAAGGATTTCATTCAAATAAGAAGGAGAAATCAAAAGCTTTACAGACAAGCAAAAGATGAAATAATCCAGCACCACCAAACCAGTTCTCCAACAAATGCTATAGGATCTTCTCTAGACAGAAAACACAGAAAGGGTGTATAAACTCAAACCTAAAACAATGAAGTAAATGGCAATCGGATCATACTTATCAATAATTACCTTAAATGTAAATGGGTTGAACGCCCCAACCAAACGACAAAGACTGATTGAATGAATACAAAAACAAGACCCCTATATATGTTGTCTACAAGAGACCCACCTAGAAACTAGGGACACATACAGGACACTAGGGACACAGACTGAAAGTGAAGGGCTGGAAAAAGATACTCCATGCAAATAGAGACCAAAAGAAAGTAGGAGTAGCAATACTCATATCAGATAAAATAGACTTTAAAACAAAGGTTGTGAAAAGAGACAAAGATAGACATTACATAATGATCAAAGGATCAATCCAAGAAGAAGATATAACAATTATAAATATATATGCACCCAACATAGGAACACCGCATATGTAAGACAAATGCTAACAAGTATGAAAGGGGAAATGAACAATAAAACAATAATAGTGAGAGACTTTAATACCCCACTTACACTTATGGATAGATCAACTAAACAGAAAATTTACAAGGAAACACAAACTTTAAATTATACAATAGAACAGGTAGACCTAATTGATATCTATAGGACATTTCACCCCTAAACAATGAATTTCACCCCTAAACAATGAATTTCACCTTTTTCTCAAGCACACACGGAACCTTCTCCAGAATAGATCACATCCTGGGCCATAAATCTAGCCTTGGTAAATTAAAAAAAAAAAAAAATTTAAATCATTCCAAGCATCTTTTCTGACCACAATGCAGTAAGATTAGATCTCAATTACAGGAGAAAAACTATTAAAAATTCCAACATAAGATGCTGGACTACACGCTGCTGAATAACCAACAAACCACAGAAAAAATCAAAAAAGAAATAAAATATGCATTGAAACGAATGAAAATGAAAACACAACAACCCCAAACTTATGGGACACTGTAAAAGCAGTGCTAAGGGAAAGGTTCATAGCAATACAGGCTTACCTCAAGAAACAAGAAAAAAGTCAAATAAATAACCTAACTCTACACCTAAAGCAACTAGAAAGGGAAGACATGAAGAACTCCAGGGTTAGTAGAAGGAAAGAAATCTTAAAAATTACAGCAGAAATAAATGCAAAAGAAACCAAAGAGACCATAGCAAAAATCAACAAAGCCAAGAGCTGGTTCTTTGAAAAGATAAATAAAATTGACAAACCATTAGCCAGACTCATCAAGAAACAAAGGGAGAAAAATCAAATCAACAAAATTAGAAATGAAAATAGAGAGATCACAACAGACAACACTGAAATACAAAGGATCATAAGAGACTACTATCAGCAACTATATGCAAATAAAATAGACAACTTGGAAGAAATGAACAAATTCTTAGTAAAGTATAACTTTCCAAAACTGAACCAGGAAGAGACAGAAAATGGTAACAAACCCATCACAAGCACGGAAATTGAAAGTGTAATCAGAAATCTTCCAGCAAACAAAAGCCCAGGACCAGATGGATTCACAGATGAATTCTACCAAAAATTTAGAGGAGAGCTAACACCTATCCTACTCAAACTCTTCCAGAAACTTGCAGAGGAAGGTAAACAGCCAAACTCATTCCATGAGGCCACCATCACCCTAATACCAAAACTTGACAAAGATGCCACGAAAAAAGGAAACTACAGGCCAATATCACTGATGAACATAGATGCAAAAATCCTTAACAAAATTCTAGCAAACAGAATGAAACAACATATTTAAAAGATCATACATCATGACCAAGAGGGCTTTATCCCAGGGATGCAAGGATTCTTCAACATCCGCAAATCAATCAATGTGATACAGCACATTAACAAATTGAAAAATAAAAAAACATATAATTATCTCAATACATGCAGAGAAAGCCTTTGACAAAATTCAGCATCCATTAATGATAAAAACCATCCAGAAAGCAGGAATAGAAGGAAGATACCTCAACATAATAAAAGCTATATATGACAAACCCACAGCAAACATTATCCTCAATGGTGAAAAATTGAAAGCATTTTCCCTAAAGTCAGGAACAAGACAAGGGTGCCCACTCTCACCAGTACTATTCAACATAGTTCTGGAAATTTTAGCCACAGCAATCAGAGCAGAAAAAGAAATAAAAGGAATCCAGATTGGAAAAGAAGTAAAACTCTCACTGTTTGCAGATGACATGATTCTCTACATAGAAAACCCTAAAGACTCTACCAGAAAATTACTAGAGCTAATCAATGAATATAGTAAAGTTGCAGGATATAAAATCAACACAGAGAAATCCCTTGCGTTCCTATACACTAACAATGAGAAAACAGAAAGAGAAATTAAAGAAACAATTCCACTCACCATTACAACAAAACAAATAAAATACTTAGGAATATATCTACCTAAAGAAACAAAAGACCTATATATAGAAAACTACAAAACACTGATGAAAGAAATCAAAGAGGACACAAACAGATGGAGAAATATACCGTGTTCATGGATTGGAAGAATCAATATTGTGAAAATGAGTATACTACCCAAAGCAGTCTATAGATTCAATGCAATCCCTATCAAGCTACCAACGGTATTTTTCACAGAACTAGAACAAATAATTTCACAATTTGTATGGAAATACAAAAAACCTTGAATAGCCAAAGTAATCTTGAGAAAGAAGAATGGAACTGGAGGAATCAACCTGCCTGACTTCAAGCTCTACTACAAAGCCACAGTCATAAAGACAGTATGGTACTGGCACAAAGACAGAAATATAGATCAATGGAACAAAGTAGAAAGCCCAGAGATAAATCCATGACCTATGGACACCTTATCTTCGACAAAGGAGGCAAGAATATACAATGGAGAAAAGATAACCTCTTTAACAAGTGGTGCTGGGAAAACTGGTCAACCACTTGTAAAAGAATGAAACTAGGACACTTTCTAACACCATACACAAAAATAACTCAAAATGAATTAAAGATCTAAACATAAGACCAGAGACTATAAAACTCCTAGAGGAGAACATAGGCAAAACACTCTCTGACATAAAACACAGCAGGATCCTCTATGACCCACCTCCCAGAATATTGGAAATAAAAGCAAAAATAAACAAATAGACCCTTATTAAAATTAAAAGCTTCTGCACAACGAAGGAAACTATAAGCAAGGTGAAAAGACAGCCTTCAGAATGGGAGAAAATAATAGCAAATGAAACAATGGGCAAAGAATTAATCTCAAAAATATACAAGCAACTCCTACAGCTCAATTCCAGAAAAATAAATGACCCAACCAAAAAATGGGCCAAAAACTAAACAGACATTTCTCCAAAGAAGACATACCGATGACTAACAAACACATGAAAAGATGCTCAACATCACTCACTATTAGAGAAATGCAGATCAAAACCACAGTGAGGTACCATTTCACGCCAGTCAGAATGGCTGCTATCCAAAAGTCTACAAGAAATCAGTGCTGGAGAGGGTGTGGAGAAAAGGGAACCCTCTTACACTGTTGGTGGGAATGCAAACTAGTACAGCCACTATGGAGAACAATGTGGAGATTCCTTAAAAAACTGGAAATAGAACTGCCATATGACCCAGCAACCCCACTTCTGGGCATACACACCGAGGAAACCAGATCTGAAAGAGACACGTGCACCCCAGTGTTCATTGCAGCACTGTTTATAATAGCCAGGACATGGAAGCAACCTAGATGCCCATCAGCAGATGAATGGATAAGAAAGCCATGGTACATATACACAATGGAATATTACTCAGCCATTAAAAAGAATACATTTGAATCAGTTCTAACGAGGTAGCCAGAAGGAAAAACACCAATACAGTACACTAACACATATATATGAAATTTAGAAAGATGGTAACGATAACCCTGTATGTGAGACAGCAAAAGAGACACAGATGTATAGAACAGTCTTTTGGACTCTGTGAGAGAGGGCAAGGGTTGGGTAATTTGGGAGAATAGCATTGAAACATGCTAATTATCATAAGTGAAATGAATCGCCAGTCCAGGTTTGGTGCATGAGATAGGGTGCTTGGGGCTGGTTCACTGGGATGACCCAGAGGAATGGGATGGGGAGGGAGGTGGGAGAGGGGTTCAGGATGGGGAACACATGTACACCAATGGCAGATTCATGTCAATGTATGGCAAAACCAATACAATATTGTAAATAAATAAATAAAACTATAAAAAAAAAAAAGCAAGAGAGTTCCAGATAAACATCTATTTCTGCTTTATTGACTATGCTAAAGACTTTGACTGTGTGGATCACAATAAAGTTGGGAAATTCTGAAAGAGATGGGAATACAAGGCCACCTGACCTGCCTCTTGAGAAACCTGTATGCAGGTCAGGAAGCAACAGTGAGAACTGGACATGGAACAACAGACTGGTTCCAAATAGGAAAAAGAGTACATCAAGGCTGTATGTTGTCACCCTGCTTATTTAACTTATATGCAGAGTACATCATGAGAAATGCTGGGCTGGAGGAAGCACAAGCCGGAATCAAGTTTGCCGGGAGAGATATCAGTAAACTCAGAGATGCAAATGACACCACCCTTATGGCAGAAAGGGAAGAAGAACTAAAGAGCCTCTCGACGAAAGTGAAAAAGGAGAGTGAAAAAATTGGCTTAAAGCTCAACATTCAGAAAACTAAGATCATGGCATCCAGTCCCATCACTTCGTGGCAAACAGATGGGGAAACAGTGGAAACAGTGGCTGACTTTATTTTTCTGGGCTCCAAAATCACTGCAGATGGTGACTGCAGCCATGAAATTAAAAGACGCTCCCTCCTTGGAAGTAAAGTTATGACCAATCTAGATAGCATATTAAAAAGCAGAGACATTACTTTGTCAACACAGGTTCATCTAGTCAAGGCTATGGTTTTTCCAGTGGTCATGTATGGATGTGAGAGTTGGACTATAAAGAAAGCTGAGTACAGAAGAATTGATGCTTTTGAACTGTGGTGTTGGAGAAGACTCTTCAGAGTCCCTTGGATTGCAAAGAGATCCAACTAGTCCATCCTAAAGGAGATCAGTCCTGGGTGTTCAACTGATGTTGAAACTGAAACTCCAATACTTTGGCCACCTGATGCCAAGAGCTGACTCATTTGAAAAGACCATGATGCTGGGAAAGATTGAGGGCAGGAGGAGAAGGGGACGACAGAGGATGAGATGGTTTGATGGCATCACCAACTCAATGGACATGGGTTTGGGTGGACTCCAGGAGTTGTTGATGGACAGGGAGGCCTGGCGTGCTACGGTTCATGGGGTCGCAAAGAGTCAGACATGACTGCGTGACTGAACTGAACTGAACTGACTAAGAAACACCCTAAATAATAGAAGGAAACAGGTTTAGGAGTCAAAAAAATTGAGTCCCATTTTGTGATAGAGTGGGATGAAACCAGATCATTGAATATGTGGGTTTGGAGGGCATAAGCAAGACTGGACCTATCCTTGGTATCAACAGTGGCAGGATGTGTGTAATTAGTATATCAGTAATACATATTGTGAACCAGCCCTTCACAGTTTACACCATTAAAGATGGCATACCTAAGCCTACTGAGCATTTTGATGAAGTGTTCTGGCCTCTTCCTACAGTATAGGCAAGATAATCACTCATCTCAAAGTTGAGGCCATAGATTTATTTATGTGTTCTGATTGTTGCATGGTTACTTGGTTGCTTCTTCCATACTAAATTGTAATCTGGTAAAATTATTTAATCCATATCTGCCATACCACCAAATAACATGCAAGGCACTCAGCAGGTACTAAACAAGTGTTCATTGAACTTAAATTGCTCAAAACATGTTTCATTTTATAGTTGTTATGCATGAAGGATAATTTTGTGGACTGTATCATGTGTCTTAACCCAAAGATTGCAAATTGGAGAACCACAGGTGTATAACTGCGTGGCTTACTGTTTCAAAAATTTTGATTTATACAGTCACCAATATTTAAATAGTGGGAGATTTCACCTTTAAACCTGGATAGTTGCTTCAGCGGATGATCTGATAGCAGTGGCCCCATCTTTTTTCGCATCAAAGAACTAGAGTTGAGTAAAGGGCACTGCCCTCTTTCCCACAGCTCCAGTAGCCAACCTCACTCACACTTGAGTGGGTTCCCCTTACTTAATGTCTGTACAATCAACGGGTTGAACAAAGTGAACTTGTTCTAACATTGCTTGCATCTGAAAGCCTGTTTTCATCAACAGAGGAATGGATAAAGAAGGGTGGTGCATACATAAAATGGAATATTACTCAGCCATTAAAAATAATTAAATAATTCCTTCTGCAGCAACATGGAGGGACCTAGAGATTATCAAGCTGAGTGAAAGAAGTCAGACAGAGAAGGAGAAATATCCTATGACATCCCTTATATACAGAATCTAAAAAGAAATGATATGAATGAACTTATTTATGAAACATAAACAGATTCATAGACTTAGAGGATGAACTTATGGTTGCCAGTGGAGGAGGAATGGAGGGAAGAGATAGGGAGTCTGGGATGGACATGTACACACTCCTATGTTTAAAATGGACAGCCAACAAGGACTTACTGTATGGTACAGGGAACTCTGCTCAGTGTTGTGTGGTGGCCTCATGGGAGGGGAGTTTAGGGGAGAGTGGATACAGGTACATGTAGGGCTGAGTTCCTTTGCTGTCCACTTGAAACTATCACAACGTTGTTAATGGACTGTGTGTTGTACGCTCAGTCGTTTCATTTGTGTCTGACTCTTTGCAGCCCTATGAACTATAGCCCGCCAGGCTCCTCTGTTCATGGGATTCTCCAGGCAAGAATACTAGAGTGGGTTGCCTTACCCTTTTTCAGGGGATCTTCCTGACCCAGATATCGAACCCGCATCTCCTGTGTCTCCTGCATTGCAGGTAGATTCTTTACCCACTGAGCCGCTTGGGAAGCCTGTTAATTAGCTGTATACCAATATAAAATTAAAAGTTTATAAAAATAAACAAAAGCCTGTTGTTATAATAACACAGTAAATTAGTGAAATTTTGGATTGCTTTTTCCCTTCTGTCCATCACTCCTGAGTATTCAGCCATAAAACTATCTGTCCCTATCTGTTTTAACCTACATATAATACCTGGTAAAAATAGAGCAGAGTTGTTCTATTCAGCTGCCACATGGTTTGGATAAAGATAAACCTACATTTTCTCCTGTTTATCACAAGAGAGTACCTTCCATTAGTAAGGTGAAAATCTAGTAAACCAGGTAAAAACCAAGAAATGCTGAAATGATTCAACCAGCAAGAACATAAACAGACTCACCCCTCCATCTTACTACACAAAGAGAAATAGCTTTAAAACAGTTTTTACCTGTGGGTTGACCCATTTAAGATTTACTTATAAGTCAAGATAAATGTAATAATATTTATTATTAGATTAATAATAGCTCAACTGGATACTCTGAACTTTATATATGACTCATTTTCTTTTTTGATGAAGGAGCACTATTACCTATTTTCAGTCTCCTTATGATACTCTAAGGATGCATTTTTCCAGCTTTCATACCATCCTGCTGTTCTGTTCACTGTTGCACTAACAGTCCACCCTCATTGAATCCATTTGAAAGAGACACAGTGAGGTGAGACATCAGGATTTCAGCTTATTTTCCCTTCTCATCTAAGGTTTACTAAAATAAAATGAAGCCATGTTCAATAGTTGTATTAAGCAACAATTGTACATTTTTGTATAGGGGTGCCTAGGGCCACCCTCTTAACTGGTAACCGCGTATCTAAAAGCCTCTTCTGCAAAGCACTATATTTAAAGGCTTTGTATTGACACCTAGTAGATGATACTGATATAGAAAAGGAAGAGTTGGTATTTCTAATTGCAGAGAAAATAGGGAGCCAAGCCCTGTGAACAAAGAGTTAGACAAATACCCTTTATGTCATTTATGTCAAGCAAGGCAAAAAAAAGTAGGGAAGGAGAAATGTAAATCAGCTGCTCAGATGGTCGTGGAAACACCATGACTGTAAAGGCTAGCCTATAATAAGGAGGAAAACTGAGATCACCACTCCATTTATCTTCAAAAATTTCTTTTGCTCTCTTGAACATACAATATCCTGATGCATTTACTTCACAAATATAATGCACTGTTTTTTATCCTCACTCAACAATGTGCTTAAACAGAGTGTGCAATTAGGGATAGACAAGCAGCAATAAGTAGCAACAGAGAGAATGATCTTTTATTCATTTAAAACGTTAAAGAAAAGATGTCTAAGTTTTACAATTATGTTGACTTGAAAATTCTTTTCAGCTATGAAGGAAGGTATTTAAAACAGAGAGTGCATTCTAAAGTTTTCATACATAATTATAGCAAAGAGCAATTACATAAAACAAGTCTCAACTTCCGTATATAAGGAGAGATACCTTTTACTAAGATACTTGGAAGAGACGCTTTAGCTTCTGCATTGTCTAAGCACTGCAGCCAGGATGCAATGTGATTCATGGGCATAACATTATCTGGAATGAGGCTTCATTATTCTGTATTCTCCTTACAGCCTCCCTTGAAGAGACAACAGAATAGCCAATAAAGCTTGAATCGATAGAAAAGACAAATTAGCGCTGGTGAAATGCTTACTTGCTGTTGTCTCAGACATGGAGTTAAAGTTTCAAGATGCTTACTTTGTCTACATTTTGATAAATACCTTTCACTGTCCTATTTTCTACAATTTTGACCCAGTTCTGCATTGTCTTTAAGCTTCAAGAATAGAGTTTGAATCCCATGATTCCAAATTGATTAATCTTTTCTACACTTATTTGAAGAATGTAAGTATCTACTCTGAGTATGAAATATATATTACTGATGTAATCTAGAATATAGTGATGGAGTCCATTATTATAACTTTATTCTGGAGCAAATTACTATAAGGCATGTACAGACATATCTGTTCAAATTAAAAATTTGTCCTATGAATTCTTTGGTTTAGAAATTTCTAAACAGGAAATTGAGTGATTAAATAATATACTCTTAAGAAGCAGGTTCAAAGCCAGGGTTATATAATTAAGAGAAGATAAAAAACAAAGCCATCACTGTTTAAGTCTTTGGTTGGATTAATAAAATATATGTCAAATATTTAAGAGCTTTCAACATTATTTTAAAAGCAAAATATGGTGAAATACTTAAATTTTTTCAGAGAATTACTTATGTTGGCTACTCGATACTTTTCTCTCTTCACACATTCATTCATTCATTCAATGTTTATTGAATCCTTACTGCATACTAGGACCCAACAGAAGTTTTAAAAATACCAATTGAATGACATTTTCCATAATCACAAAATATATAGACACACTGCTCTTATGTTCCTGTGTCTGTTCATTAAAAATATAAAACATGTATTGATCTACTTAGCCAGCCAAGGAAGTAGGCAGGGTAATAGTGTATGGCTTAGCACTTCTGCTACCTAGAGAGAAAGCTTTGGAGCTGCTACCTCCCTAGGGGAGATGCTGTCACATATGCCTTTCTGGGAGGGATTAAGAAAGCCAGAGCAGCTGGGACCCATTTTCAAATATAAAACTGGCATGAAAGGCTTTATGTGAACAACTAAAATGCTAAGTTCAAATAAGCTGGAAGAGCCTAAGAAGGGGAGGCATTAGTCTTGGTGTTAAACCAAAGAAATTGATTAGATCATGAAATGGGCAGGTTTAACTTCTGATCCGGTAAGCCTGGGAAAGTGAAAAACAGAGATCTGTACCTTTATTCATCAGTGCTCTTGCATACTATAGCCAGAAGGTGGTAAGAACTGAAGGCTATATAAGAAATGCCCTAGGCCCAACTAAAACAATCAATACTACGATTTGGGTTAAAAAGCTTTCACTTTCCGAAATTCTAGATAACTTTTGGCATATCTCATTTTTGAAATGTAAAAGATGAGATTTTCGCTGAGACAAGGTAGCATTAGTCACTTTCCACCCCTTTGTCATCTCCTTCTGGGAGCAGCCCTTTACTGGTTAAGTGATACTTCCCGGAAAAAGTGTCTATATCTTCATACAGAAAACAAGTTTACTGTCAATTGATAACAGGATTTTATGTTATATTCTCAGATATCAAAGTATTTTGGCCCTTTGTTTAAATTTGAATTACAGTCAGATGAGATGGCAAAAGCCCTAGGAGTCTAGTGTGTATGTGTTAGTTCTTCAGTCACGTCCGACTCTTTGTGACCCCAAGGACTGTAGTCCACCAGGCTCCTCTGTCCATGGGATTCTCCAGGCAAGAATACTGGAGTGGGTTGCCATTTCCTTCTCCAGGGGATCTTTCCAAACCGGGGATCGAACCCGGATCTCCCGCATTGCAGGCAGATTCTTTACCTGTCTGAGCCACCAGGGAAGCAGGAGTTTAGAGTGGGGTCAAATTACAGTGAAAATAATGAGACAATTATACTTATTGTCTTTCTATAGTCAAGTGATGATAGTGATGATTATTAAATTTCTAGACGTATGGAAACAAACACCACCTATGAAACAGCACTTTGATGTTTCTGAGGTGTAAATTTCCTAAAACAAATATAGAAACCCAGCAATTATTGTAAGCACTTTCCACCATCACATTGCAGAAGTATATAGAATAAGAGAAAATAAAGAGAAACAGTATACTACTTAATAGTTGACAGCCAGAAATGTTTGTTCATGAACGCTTTGCTGACTTTTGTCAAATACAGTCTTTCACTGAGCTGAGCTCCAGATTTTACATGGTATGAATACTATAGAATACAGGTATCATTTAAATGTCACAACTTCAGGTTCTAAATAAAGTCATTTCTAAATTACACACATTTCACTTACTTAGAGAAATTACATCCCAATGTTTTTTGATGGCAGTAACATGTAATTCTCATATTCCTTAAAGTTTTCTTCTGCTAAGAAACCAAAGAAACATTCCCATTCATGAAGGAAATGAAATTATTGGTGTTGGAGGGTCTAGAAAACGTACTCTCTCATCTTTTCCCCCATGGGTTCTGATGAACTTGAAGAACAAATAAAGGAGACTAGATGGGGGTCAAAAAAAATTGCTGAATGGATTTAGCAATCTCTAGCACTGGCTACATTATTATGTTAGTAAAGTTCCCTAATACTTGTTCCACTCTTTCCCCAAATTTCGACCTTGGGGTCTATCTTGGGAAAGGCTGAAGCTACAGAGAGAGCTATCTAAGACAAACACCCATGTGGAGCAAAATGGACTATGATACCCTCTGTGACACACCAGAGATCAGGGTGCATGGTGACTTCACCCACCGATTACTACAAGCCAGTGAGTGGCTTTCTAATCCCATCTCACCAACCAATATGTCATATAGAAAGGAATCAGCCATAGACAGAAACTTTTCCCCTCCAGTACTGCCCTCCTCTCAGGGTTTAGGGCACAAGCCACTCAAGAAAATCAAAGAAAAGATGACTAAGTATTCCCCCAAAGCTAATTTTATTAGCGTATTTTTATTTAAAAATTTATTATAGCTTTCATATTACTCATGTTTTTATGTTTTCTTGGCTGCACTGCATAGCATGTGGGATCTTATTTCCCCCACCAGGGATCAAACTCACACCCTCTACATTGGAAGCACAGAATGCCAACCACTGGACCACCAGGGAAATCCCTACTCATGTTGTTAAATAAAAGAAACTCTATTACTTTGCCATAGTACTTTCCAAAATTAATAGATTACACAAGATCATCTGGCCATTTTCTCTCTTCCCAAGTGAAAGTCACAAACAATTATTGACCATCTGTTCTATTGACTTGATAGAAAGTCATCACAGGATGTGCAAATTGTATCAAGTATATCACTTCACATGTGCATTTGAGTATTAGTTTGTATAATGGCAGCTGAGATGATTCTGAGGGATACTGGCCCATGTGATAACACTGGAGGAAGCTTTCTTTCAGGGTTCCTTCATGCATGAATTCACCCACCACATGCCAGGTAGTGTTCAAAGCACTGGGGCAACAGGCTGGGCCCTATTCTTATAGACATTTTTTAGAAAACATTATTCTCTGTTCATCATGGATTTTTTTGCATCAATTTTTATCTTTATTTAGTTTTTGGCCATGTCTCATAGCATGTGGGCTCTTAGTTCCTCAACCGAACACTGAGTCCATACCCCGGGCAGTGGAAGCACAGAGTCTTAACCCCTGGACATGTCACCAGGGAAGTCCCCTCATAGACTTTCATTCTGTAAGGTGGTAATAGTCAATAAGCAAAAGAAATACATAAGCAAGAAAAGTTTATGCAATGATAAGTATGGAAAACGCGAAATCCACTTGATGTAATAGCTGCAATCAGCTAGAAACAGGAGAAAGGGGAGGAATTTGAAGTAAGTGGTCAAGAAAGGCTCTCTAAGGAGAAACCATTTGGACTGAGAATTAAATTGAAAGGAGCCAGCCAGACCCAAAAGGGAGCACATTAAAAGTCACAAGATGCCAAGGTCTAGAAACGAGAAGCTATGGTTTCAAAGATCCAGCCTATTTTATTCCAAGTAAATTGCTCTATAAGGTGTTACCATACAGTCAAACAGATTACTGCTTTGTAAATAACACATGGTAAACCAGTGGGAAATGGCAGATGACTAACGATGAATCCTGTGGTGTTGATCCGTGATGAGGGATGAATGAGTGAACATATACCCACTCTCTACTAAATGCCAGGAACTGATATTGGTTGTTCTATACTCTGTTCCCTTTGAACAAATATATCCATTTTTCATTCAGTGAATTTGTTTCGGGTCCCTCTGTGTGCCAGGCACTGTACATGGCATCTGATTCGGTTGTGAACCTGACAGTACTCCCAACAGGGCCCTTGTGTTCAATTGAGGGAAGTCGACAATTAAAGAAACACTGTTGAAAAAAAAAAAAGGAAAGGAAAGAAAGAAACACCTGTGATATAGGCTGATCAGTGCTAGCATATGAGCAAAACAGGTACTTCAAGTGGATAGGGTATTTCTCTTAGGCTCCCTGGTGAAGAGGATCAAGAAAATCTTTCTGGATGAAGTGACACTTAAGCAAGGTTTTACAGATGTGCTGGAAATAGCCAGGCCGCGTGCCTAGGGAAAAGAGGTTAGGAAATTATAAGTTCTTCTCCAGGTCTGGAGCCATAGAAGGTAAGAAAAACTGCTAAGAGATAAGATGCAGGATCAGCAGCAGCAGATCAAGCAGAGCCCTGTATGCTGAGCAAAGGCTTTATGTGGGAGCAACAGGGAACCACTAAAGAGCTTTAAGCAGGGGATTGACAGACTTGTGAGTTTTTCCGAAAGATCTCTAGCTTCAATGTGGAGATTCCAAGGCGGGGAGGAAGAAAAGCAGGTTGAACACAAAGTGAACATAACCCATTCCAGTACTTTGCTACAAAAACTTGAAAACATCTATAGAGCTGGATTTCTGCCCAAATCTCACAGTGTGTTGCTTTAAATGAGCTTAAACCTTACTTATAAATTTCACTCACATTTTTAATACTCAGGTGGTGATTTTAATCACAAGAGGGTGCATTGTATCACTTGCTTCAAGTATTTTTGGAATGTGCATTTTTTGCTGAGTCAGCACAGTCATATCACTTAGCTCAGGAAAACATGTCAATCTTTATGCCCCTCAAAACTGCCATTAACACACATGGCATCAGATCTTTTTAAGTGATAAAAAATTAAATCATGACTCTCTGCAATGTATTCTAATCAACTACTCCATTAACTGTTTTCAAATGGTAATTAATTTGTCTCCAAATGAACAGTTTCATATTCAGCTTGCTCCATGAAATCTGTGAATGCATTTATGATTACAAGTTATAATTATATTACTTTCAGAAGTCACTTACAGCAATTGAACAAACTAAGGAGAAGAGATTCTTATGTGACAGTGCAGTTGAACAATATGAACTGTAAGACTCTGCTTTATACTCAAAATTTTAGTTATGATGTATTTTCTGAGAAATGATATTTTGGAACAAATATAGACATGGTTCAGGTTAAGACTTTATGACTTTAAATTATGGGCCACCACGCAAAATTATCAAATAATATATTATACTTCATTATATGCGAAATCAAGTACATCTCGAAAGGAGAGAAATCTCTTTCAATAGGGAGGCAGGTGGAAATGTCTGCAGCAGAAAGACTGCTTGGGAAAAGGCAATTATAATTTTACAACACCTACTATGTGTTGATGCTGATGGTGAAGCTCCAATACTTTAGCCACCTGATGCGAAGAACTGACTCATTGGAAAAGACCCTGATGCTGGGAAAGATCGAGGGCAGGAGAAGGGGACAACAGAGGTTGAGATGGTTGGATGGCATCACCAATTCAACATACATGAGTTTGAGAAAGCTCCAGGTGTTGGTGATGGACAGAGAAGCCTGGCGTGCTGCAGTCCACGGGGTCGCAGAGTCAGACACAACTGAGCGACTGAACTGAACTATGTGCCAGGCACTGTACTCTTGACTGTATGTATTTTGACCTGTGTCATCTATTTCACCTGAATACCTGATAGAAGAACCCATCTTCCTCAGATCAGAATCCATCTATTTCAGGTAGTTAGGTAGTTATAAAAGGGACTACAACATTATTTCAACTATCCATTGTTACATAACAGCACTCTCAAACTTTAGGAGCTTAAAAGAGCAACCACAATTAATTATCTTTCATGATTCTCTGCATTGAGCAGGCAGTTCCACCTCTGTGGTGATGGGTAGGGTACAGGGCTAGTTGAAAGGTCTACAGCGGCCATGCTTACAGGGCAGGGAGCTGGTGTTGGCTGCCAGCTGGGAGGTCAGATAGGAGTGCTGCCCTGAGGCCTTGATTCTTCTATGTGGAGGCCTCCCTACATGGTTGCTTGGACTTTCCCACAGTACAGAAATTGTGTTTCAAGAGGGGGAATTCAAAGAGTGAACATTCCAAGAATATAAACAAACAAAGCAACACTTAAGGGGTAGGTACTATAATGCTCCCTATAAATATACCCTTGTTCTAATCCTCCAAACTGTGAATATGTTATCTTACACCGCAAAAGAGATTGTGCATATGTGATTAAGTTAGGGTGAGGTGGGAGAATTGGCCTGGCTTATCCAAATGGTCCTAATGTAATTACAAAAGTCTCTATAAGAAGGAAGCAAGAGTAAGGGAAAATTGATAATGTTATATTGATGTCTTTGAAGGGGCAGGAAGAGGCCATAAGCCAAGGAATGCAGGGACCTTTAGAGCTGGACAAGGCAAAGAGATAGATGCTCCCCTAGAGCCTCTAGAAGGAATGCAGTCCTGCTGAGATCTTGACTTTTGGCCCAGTGAGACTTCTGATCTACAAAATTATGTCTGTTTTGTTTCAAGCGAGTAAATTTGTGTAATTTGTTTAAAAGTCAATAGGAAACAAATACATTTGTCAAGTCTCTGTTGTTATTACATTTTTTAATATCCAGTGGCTAAAGCCCAAAGTCACTGGACTAAATTCATGGAGGCATGATTCACTGTAACAGTCCACCACCAAAGTCACAGTCCAACACAAATACCATTTTCTTCCAAATGTTTTCTGATTTAGTTTTCCATTGATACTGTGACAAATTGCCACAAACTTAGTGACTTAGAACAGCACAAATTCATTATCTCAGTTTCTGTAGGGCATAAGCCTGCCATGTGGTTCACCAAGCTAAAATCAAGATGAGGTCAAGGCTGCACTCCTTACCTGGAGTCTGGGGAAAAATCAGGTTTCAAGTTCATTCATGTTGTTGGCTGAGTTCACTTCCTTGGGGTTGTAAGACTAAGGTCCCCATTTCCCTACAGGCTGTCAATGAGGCATGGTCCTAGCTCTGTAAGCTTCTTTTCAGCCCTCACATGTGACCCCTGACATCTTAGAATGACCAACAGTGCATAGACTCCTTCTCACACTTGGAATTCTCTGGCTTTTCCTTCTGCTACATCTTCCTCCAGCTGGAGAAAGTTCTCTGCTTTTAAGGGATCATGTGATTAGAATGGCCCCACTACAATCATCTCCCCATCTTAATATCTATAACCTGAATTGCCTCTGCAAAGCTCTTTTTTTGCCATGAAACAGCATATTCACAGTTTCCAGAGATTAGGGCACGGACATGTTCAGGGTCATTATTCTGCCCACCACAGTTATCAGCAACCAGAATCTTGATGCCAAAGAGAGGTTAGAAGTGCAGCACTCATCTACTTTGTGCTCTGTCCAGAAAAAAAGCCCTCAAAGGCACAATTAGCACAGACAAACTCATCATCATTCTGCTGTTCACTGCCTCCAACAGCATCTCCAGGAGACAATTTATGTGAGATGTTACTCCTCCAAAATTAGTCACAGTTGGGTATTTCATAACTAGCTCTGCTACATCATTAAAGGGAAAGGCTTCTCAAAAGAGCAACAATGCTGTTTTCTGCCACAACCACATAAACTGCCCTCCAAGACAATGAAGAGGGATGACAACTCAAAAATCCATTGGTCCAAGATGATCTCATGACATCATATGGCAGACTGTGTGCCTACAGTGATGGTTGCATCTTCACACCCCTCTTTACTCTCCAAGGATTTTGGACCTTCTGTTCAGTATTCTGAATCTACTAGTGGCTTTTTCTTTCTTTCTTTCTTTACTTAAAATAACAGAAAATTATTCTCTTACAGTTCTAGAGGCCAAAAGTTCTGAAATCAAGGTGTCAGAAGGGCCCTGCCAAGAGGTCCTAAGAGGTAGAGTCGTTCCTTACCTCTCACCGTCTTCTGGTGGGGCCACGATCCTTGGTGCCCCCGGGTCTGCAGCGGCTTCCCTCCAGTTTCTACCTCTGTTGTCACTTAGCCTTCTTTCCTGTGCCTTCTCATGGCGTCTTCCTCTTCTTATATGGACTCCAGTCATATTAGATTAAGGGCCCACCCTGGTGACTTTATTTTAGTTGGGCTACAACTGTAAGAATCTATTTTCAAATAAGGTCACATTCACAGATACCTGGGTTTAAGACTTCAGCATATCTTTTTGGAAGGCACAATTCAACCTATGACACGTTTTATTCATTTTTCAAAGCTCTAATACCCTTGGGAAACATACCTGCCACTGGGTGGCTTTTTTTAATCGATAAAAGCAATGTAAATAGAGCATCTGGGATGAGTGAGATTATCCTATGTTATACACATGAGAAATGTCTCTTACTTACAGATACATAGACTATATCTTACTTATACATATACACAAAGAGGGATAAGTAGGTAGAAGCAATAACTATACTTTTAAAAAATCCAAATGCCTTACTGATTCATTTCAAAATACTCTTAAAAATCATATTGGAAATTTAAAGACAGTCTTGAAAACAAAGCCATAAGAATTAAGCTAACAAACATTGAAATAGCCCAAGTTCATGGGGAGTGTTTTATCCTAACATTTTTATTAATGGTTACTCAACTAGGAGAGAAATATATGACTGAGCTGGAAGGAAAGAACACGTAACACTCACTTCTTATCCATGCTTGCAAATTTAAATTCTGTTCCTCCAGGGAAAATTTCAGGGTGCTTCCCCTGCCACCACCAATGACAGAGATGGCTTGGGACACTTTAGAACCACCTGGAAGAAGTAAGTTCAGAAGTTTTTAGTCTAACTTCATACAGTGAGGTGGAAGAGAGCCTCCTTCTGGTCAACTAAATAGAAGAGAATATTGTTTTGCACGGAAAGTTCTTTGCCTATTTTAAAGCTGAAATTGCAACCAGCTTCTCTTATTGAAAAAGTTTCTCCAGTATTAATAGAAGATAAGCAATGAAAATGATCACACTGTACTATCTCAGCGCAAATGTGTCCAAAACATACATGTACTTCAAAGTAAAGAAAATTCCACACTATTTCAATTACCAGGTAATCATTTCACGCAGCAGTTAAATTCCAAAAAAAAAAACACAACCTATACATATGTTCTCAAATTATGGGTAGATTTGGGACAAATCTTATAAGCTAAATGACTTGAAAGTGAATTTTTTAAATGACATTTTCTTTATTAAAATATTCATTAATTTGATGTAGCCTAGATGTAGAGTTCTAATGAATTTTTAAAAAATATGGAATGCCTCACAAATTGGCATGTCATCTTTGCACAAGGGCCATGCTACTCTTCAATGTAATATATATTCCAATTTTAGTATATGTACTGCTGAACTGAGCACTAGATTTCTAATATTTATTATAATAAATGTACTATAGGAGCATAAATCCTGATTCATATATTTTAATTTGTAAATATATCAGTTTGATGAATGGAGTCATTTTTCTGTCCAATCACATTAAATTACTTCCATAGCCAAATCCCTGGAGTAAGTTATGAGCTCATTCAGGAAATAGCCTGCCAAGAGAAGATTTGGCACACAGTAGGCAGTCAATAAATACTGGAAATAACATGTATTCTATTAAGGCATCCATAGTATAGATTTTCAACCACGTGTAAACTCTCGAACTGAAATGTTAACAGCAGTCATTAGCCTCTTATCCAACACACCTGAGTGTTGCTTCCCCTTCCATTAATTGAAATGCTTTCTGGAGACACACGTTAATGACGAATAATCTAGCTTCCTGTGCAAGCAAGCAGTGATTTCACCAATGTCCTCTGAGACCATATAATAATGATTTTAGAGTCACTGCATTCCTTGTTCCCTCAGTTTATGTTGATATTGAATTACATGTCATAATAGAAATAATCACTTATCAAGAATAATCAGGGAGGGTGAAGTTCAGATGAGTCCTTTCCCATTATCTTGGAAGGTTTCCTAAATCCTCATTCACAGATATTGAATGCCGGAGCAGGGTGGTGGGGGTGGTGGGTGGTTCCCTGTACTAGGCATTGAGTATACAGATGTGAAAAGATGTGATTCCTGTCCTCAAGAAGCTTCTAATCTAGTAAACAGAAGTTTAAGCTCATAAGTGCAACAAAATATTACACTAAGTGCTGAGAGAAAGAATGGAAATATCAATAAGGGGGACTTCTTGGTGGTCCAGTGGCTAAGACTCTGGGTTCCCAATGCAGGGGGCTGGCTTCTGTCCCTGGTAGGGGAACTAGACCCTACAGGCTGCAACGAAGATCAAAGATCCTGTGTGCAGCAACTAAGACCCAACCGAGTCAATAAATAAATATAAATATTAAACACACACACACACAGATGAGGAAGCTGTCAGTTCAGAGTTAGGTCTAGGTGAGAAAAGCTGGAAAAAGCATTCGCATCATACCTGAGCACATCAGTTCCCTGTTGTAAAAGGCATCTAAATGCTCCATCTTCCTGTGAGAGCTGTAGGGAATGTTGAAGAAAATGAAATGCAGGAAAAGAAGGCCTGGGAAAACTTGACAAGGACTCATGATCAAAGCATGGTCTGCAATAAGCCACTCCTTAACCAACAGTCATAAACTTTCAGAAGCCGGCAGCAAAAAGAAGACTCTAAGTTCCTACTGGGTGTTGCACGTGGGCATCACTATAAACACGTGATATACTGCCTTACACTGTAGCTAGTTTTTCACTTTGGCTTTCATCCATCAGCCCTAGAAATAATCAAGGGCTTGGGCCCCTGACCTACCAGGCTCAAAACCTCCAAAAGAGTTGTATGTCCTACAGAAAAAAAAGGACTTTTGGAGGTATGTTTAAAAGTCCCAAGTTATCCGAGTTTCAGGGCCAGTGAGCACCCTGTCTCTCTCTCGCCTCCCTGAAGGCCTTCCCCAGCCAGTCCTGACCACTAGCATGTCCCCCAGCATGGATTATGTCTCACACTTCTTTCTTGGTACCCTCCATGGCTCCTGCCACAGTGCCCTGCAGGTATCTCATTTGATGATTGATAATGATGATGATAACAAGCACAGAAACTCTCCAAAGATGCCCAGAATGGTAAAATCTCAAAACGTTTCCATGTGTTAGAAGTTCTGCAAAAAGTGCAACTGGTTGACAGGTTGGCCTGTTAAATACATTCTGTGCATTTTCTTTTCCCATCCTCTCTTCCCTACAGTATTGTAGTTGATAGCGGTTAGGCTGACATATGCCTTCTTCATTTACACTGCCCATGAAGAAACATCGAGGCTCCTGTTGGTGCCAAACAAGCCTTTTTATCTGCTTAACATAAGTCAGCATATGGAGCAGGTCCTTCCTGAGGCCTGCCTGGGTGAAGTCCAAGTCATTGTGAGACCTTATGTCCAATTTATCTAGGGTTCTGATTTACCAAGGAATTCCCAAGGAGCCACCACAGATGCCAGGCCTGTGTTAGTAAAATGAGACACAAGCGCCCTAACCTGTGTCCAATAAGCAGAGGGAAATCTTTGATCTCTCTGGGCAAGTCACACTTCTGTTGTGTGTAGTTCTTTTTGGACCTGTAAAGCTCCTATTTGTTGCAATAGCACTTATTTATAAAATTAAGGGACAAAGGGCTTGCTTGCTTTAATAAAAGCAAAGAACAAGCTCAGTCATTTATGGGAAATTTCATTTGACTCCTGGGTCAGTGGTTTAATTTTGCATATGTTCTCATAAATGTAACTGCTGTGTTTTGTGAGATGATCATCTTGTAAACTAAATGTGCTGGCAAAGGAAAATAAGTTTGTGGCACCCAAGATGCTAGGGGAACTGGCAGACACGGAAAACACCTGACATGCTTTCCTCCCCAGCCTCATGGCTATCTAGCAGAAAAGGAACACCCTCCCTCCAACACTCTCCTTTCAAGGGGTGAGCTCTTCCACTGACCATTACCCTCTGGGTAAATTTTAATATCGAGAAGAAGCTGGAAGTAACACCAGCACTTGCCTCAGTGCTGCTGCACTGAAGAAAAATGTCTATGACCTAGTCATCAGTCTCTCACGCATTTCTTGCCTGTGTTCATGCTCAGTTGCTTCCATTGTGTCAAACGTCAGTGGCAAATAGAGTAAACACAAATTAAATGGAGAAATTCTCTGGTGTGTGCATGTGTATGTACGTGTGTGTGTGCATGCACATGAGCACATGCATGAGTTCACATGCCTTGTTCCCAAGAAGTCAAGACCCACATCAGTTCAGTTCAGTTCAATCGCTCAGTTATGTCCAACTCTTTGTGACCACATGGACTGCAGCACACCAGGCCTCCCTGTCTATCACCAACTCCCAGAGTTGACTCAAACTCATGTCCATTGAGTCAGTGATTCCATCCAACCATCTCATCCTCTGTCGTCCCCTTCTCCTCCCACCTTCAATCTTTCCCAGGATCAGGGTCTTTTCAAATGAGTCAGTTCTTCACATCAGGTGGCCAAAGTATTGGAGTTTCAGACCCACATAGTGAAATATATTTATGGCAACTTTAGAGCCTTGTACATATGCCTCAACCTTACCAGGGCTGGAAAATCCAAAAGTGCAGACAATCTCCATCCGAAGTTGCTGCTATTAAATGTAAGTTGGTGTTATCATGAAATTGACTCAACACAGCCTCTTTGTTTTCTGTAAGCAATCCTGTTACTGGGGTTCCCTATTGATAAGACTGGAGCTATGCCTGGAGCTACCACTTGGGATTAGCACCTACCAGATGACACTGTACTAAGCATATTATCTCTAACCCTTTTCCCATACTGCTGAAATCTTACAGGACGTAAATACTAATCCTTGTTTTACAGATCAGGAAATTGAACCTCAGAGAATTTAAAAAGTAGGAAAGTATCATACATGAATATAAATTAGTGTGACCCCATGGTCAAGTTTTTCCTACACACACATAGCCACTGATTTTATATACATCTAGGACTACAGCCAGTCACCCAACCTTATTTCCAAGAAATATTGCTTTTCCGAGTGGTTAATACTCGAGTATTAACTAGTATTATAGTCAAAAGTGATATACCTCTGACTTCCCAGCTAGAAGCAGACACAGTTACTTACCCAGTCTGCTAGCTAGGACAAGACAACATTCCTCCTCCACCTGAGATTTCAAGACATTAGGGGTAAGATTTATGGAACATCAGCCACTTTTATGAAAAAATCTACTGTTCATCACACAGTCATTCGTTCATTCAACAAATATTTACTGAGGGACAGATCCATGCTAGGCACTATAAAGGATTAGACTTGACAAGTACAATATAGTACCCACCTTCAGAACACTCACAGTATTAGGGAGAAAATCAAAGTGTTAATTGCTCAGCTGTATCTGACTCTTTACAACCCCATGGACTGTAGTCCACCAGGTGTCTCTGTTCATGAGATTTCCCAGGCAAGAATACTGGAGTAGGTTGCCATTTCCTTCTCCAGGGGATATTCCTGACCCTGGGATCAAACCTGCATCTCTTGCACTGCAGGCAGATTCATTATGGTCTGAGTCACCAGGAAAGCCCAGTACTAGGAAGAGAGACTATCAAAAGAATGGTTCCTTTTTAATGGCTAAGTAATATTCCATGGTGTATATGTACCACAGCTTCCTTATCCATTCGTCTGCTGATGGGCATCTAGGTTGCTTCCATGTCCTGGCTATTATAAACAGTGCTGCGATGAACATTGGGGTGCACATGTCTCTTTCAGATCTGGTTTCCTCAGTGTGTATGCCCAGAAGTGGGACTGCTGGGTCATATGCAGAATTCATTTGAATCAGTTCTAATGAGATGGATGAAACTGGAGCCCATTATACAGAGTGAAGTAAGCCAGAAAGATAAAAACCAATACAGTATACTAACACATATATATGGAATTTAGAAAGATGGTAATGATAACCCTATATGCAAACAGAAAAAGAGACACAGATGTACAGAACATAATTTTGGACTCTGTGGGAGAAGGTGAGGGTAGGATGTTTCGAGAGAACAGCATCGAAACATGTATATTATCTAGGGTGAAACAGATCACCAGCCCAGGCTGGATGCATGAGACAAGTGCTCGGGCCTGGTGCACTGGGAAGACCCAGAGGAATCAGGTGGAGAGGGAGGTGGGAGGGGTGTTCAGGGTGGGGAATACATGTAAATCCATGGCTGATTCATGTCAATGTATGACAAAAACCACTACAATATTGTAAAGTAATTAGCCTCCAACTAATAAAAATAAATGAAATAAATAAATAACAAAAAATGATTCCTAAAAAAAAGAATGATTCCTGTGCAAAGTGATAAAAGCTAGTACTGGAACAAGCAAGAGATTACTGGACACAGAACAAGGACTACCACTGGTCGTGGAGTGCTTCAAAAATTTCCAGAAGAAAAACAGCATCCAGATAGAGTCTGAAAGAACAAATTATGGTGAGCCTTGCCATTGAAGGGAGGTGGTTAGGAGATTTCCAGGCAGAAAGGACAGGATGTACATGGACCTAGAAGTGAGAGAAAGCCTCCATGTCCCCAAACCTGCAAGCTCTTCCATGTTATGTGAGGGGGAATGGGGGAGAAAATAATGACATTGGACAATTGAAAACAGGACAAGTGGTGAAGGTCCTGGTGAGAAATGTTAGGACTCCATCGTGGAGGGAACAGTTTCCCTAAACAGACAGTTTAGGATCTACTCTTAGTCATCCAAGTAGAGTCTCAGGGAGCTCAGAACATTGCTCACCTGACCCATTTGGGAGCAAAACATGGCACTTGTAAGGTTTGTCTCCATGTGCTCCTCACTCAGCCCTAAAGAGTGATGGTGGTGTTGTCCCCCCATGCAGGGATGTGATTCTCTCACAGTCTCGTGAATATTCACGAGCGAACTGAGGGGACCAAATCAGGAGATGGTTGGCTGCTGTCAAAGAGGTTGTCATTAATTCATTTGTCCATTCATTTAATCCAAGCAATACAACAATAATGATTTCAATCAGGGGTTGGCAGTCTGTGCCTTTTGAGTCAAGTGTGACCTTGTAAATAAAGCTTTATGGAGATATAGCTATGTCTGTTCATTTATGTATTGTCTGTGACTGCTTTCACACTGTTAAAGCAGAGGTAAATTGTAGTAACAGACCAAGGGTATATATCCGTGCTAGTCAATCACACATATTTAAAGACACAAAACTAAGTGGAGCACTGGAGGGGAAAGGTATATGTAGAAAGTAGTTCAGTTCAGTTCAGTTCAGTTGCTCAGTTGTGTCCGACTCTTTGCGACCCCATGGACTGCAGCGCACCAGGCTTCCCTGTCCATCACCAATTCCCAGAGCTTGCTCAAACTCATGTCCATCGAGTCGGTGATGCCATCCAATCGTTTCATCCTCTGTCATCCCCTTCTTGTGCTGCCTTCAATCTTTCCCAGCATCAGGGTCTTTTCCAGTGAGTCAGTTCTTCACATCAGGTGCCCAGAGTATTGGAGCGTCAGCTTCAACATCGGTCCTTCAAATCCTATTGAGATTTGTGGGTATAAATCTAAGGTTACAGCAGTAAGCATTGCTGCATTTTTCCAGATATATACAGTTGTGTTGATACAGAGGTGAAATAAGGAGAAAGTTGAATTTACTGAGGGTTGGAATTTTGCCAGGCAAAAACAGAGGAGGTGGGGCAAGGGAGCTGATTCAGTGTACATGAAAACCACTTAACAAAAGACCAAGAAATCTTAACTAGGTAAAGATGGATGTTTGCCAGTGGGAAAACAAGAAGGTCAATGGACTGGAGTTCCTAAGCGTGCCCAAGAATTACTGGAGCAGAATCATTTTCTGCTTACTCACTTACACTAGAGTAGGTGAACTGGAGAGATAAGAAGAGGTGGTCAAAGAATAGACAAAAAAGTGATGTGGGAAATTTAGTAAACTAATGACTAAAATCCTTAGTGCATGGGGGGAAGTAATGGAGAAGAAAGTAGATCACTGTAAAAGGTGGGGGGCGGGGCAAAGTGGTGTGCCTAATTCCATGTGCTTCAAAGAACCAGAGGGAGCAGAGAGAAAGTGGAATTAAGTGTATAAAAGCAGTCTGAAGGAAAAGGTAGGCACCTCCCCTAAATAATTTCAGCCAGGGATAAGCAACTAAGAGAGAAATACTTACAAAGTAGAGGCTAAATGTAAATAATGTAAAGAGAGTACATAAATAGACAAAACCCCAAAACTCAAGGGCTTAACTTAATAGGAGTTTATTTCTTGCTCAATAAACTCAATAGAAGTTTATCTCTTGGAAGAGGAAGGACTCTTTTCAATGTAGATATTCAAACACTCAAGCAAGTTGAGGGAGGCTTTCTCATCTGCAATATGTGGTTTCTAAAGCTGTTGGGGGTGTTGACATGAAGAGAGTAAGAGAGAGAGGGAGAAGAGCATTGCATTATGGGCCAGGCCTGGAAGTGGCCAACATCACTTTCTCCCGTTTAGTAATCTGGCTGGGAATGGACTCTGTATTTTGTGCTGAGATACAAAGGGAAATAAATTTGATTCCTTACAGTGGAATTCTAAGGAACAGTTTAAGCAGTGTACTTCGGTGGAACTTTATCAGAAAAAAAGAAACCACAGTACAATTTTAAAAAATCATGGACTCAGAAGAATTTGATTTAAAAACCTAGCCTTGTCAAACATGTGACCTTAAACAGGTCGCATAAACCTATTAATCCTTATTCATAAAATTGGCACTTCCCCTGCTTTAAAGGGTACAAGAAAATGCCAAAATGAAATATGTATTAAAAACATAAAAAACGTCTTATGAACTCTGAAGTACTGCATTTTTGTTGTTCAGTCACTCAGTCATGTCCTACTCTTTGTGACCCCATGGACTGCAGCACACCAGGCTTCCCTGTCCTTCGCCATCTCCTGGAGCTTGCTCAGATTCATGTCTATTGACTTGATGATGCCATTCAACCATCTCATCCTCTGTCATCCCCTTCTCCTCCTGCTTTCAATCTTTCCCAGCATCAGGGTCTTTTCTAATGAGTCAGCTTTTCACATCAGTTGGCCAAAGTATTGGAACTCCAGTTTAAACATCAGCCCTTCCAACAATATTCAGGGTTGATTTCCTTTAGGATTGAGCAGTTTGATCTCCTTGCAGTCCAAGGGACTCTCAAGAATCTTCTCCAACACCACAATTTGAAAGCATCAGTTCTTCAGCAGACAGCCTTCTTTATGGTCCAACTCTCACATCTGTACATGACTACAGGAAAAACTATAGCTTTGGCTAGAAGGACATTTGTCTGCAAAGTGATGTCTCTGCTTTTTAACATGCTGTCTAGATTGGTCATAGCTTTTCTTTCAAGGATCAAGCGTCTTTTCATTTCGTGGCTGCAGTCACCATCCACAGTGATTTTGGAGCCCCCCAAAATAAAATTTGCCACTGTTCCCACTTTTTCCCCATCTATTTGCCATGATGTGGTGGGGTCAGATGCCATGATCTTGGTTTTTTGAATGTTGAGTTTTAAGCCAACTTTTTCACTCTCCTCTTTTTCCCTAATCAAGAGGTTCTTTAGTTCCTCTTCCCTTTCTGCCATTAGAGTGGTATCATCTGCATATCTGAGGTTGTTGGTATTTCTTTTCTGCATATCTCATAATACTGAGACCCAAGTTGTGGGTTTCCATCCTGGTTTTGCCCTCTGATACATCCACAGGACACAAATCTATTCCTGTTTACACCTGTGCCTTTATACACAGTGACCCAGGTGGGCTGCTCCATTTCTGTTCACTGTCTTTATTCTTTTGAAGGACCTCTGCATACAGTTGTCCAGGGTGTGTACTGCATAACCCTAGAGGACATTGTTCACATAGTTGTCTGAGTTATTATAATGTTCTAGCAGATGGCAGCAAAGCATTTTGCTGTATCAAGATAATATTCTGTCAGAGAGAAGCTATGTGTCTTAAGAAAGGAGCCACTTTTCCTAATCCACACTAAGGTGGCATATAGGCTTGTCACCACAAGCCTATTTAAGATCATTTAAGATCTGTTCCTGCCTAAATGTGAAGGAGAGTTGCATGTCCTGTGCAGTAAGATTAAGCACAAAACTAAAGAAGAGACTGTACCTGAAAGAACCAGAGCTGTAGAGCCTTGTCTCTTTGCAAGTCATAGATAAAAAAACATTTATTCTTAATGACATGGAATTGTTGATTAAAAGTAATACAGCATGTTGAAATATGCTATATTTGTGCCTATATTCATTATTACATAAATCCACATATAAAATTTCCATTGTAATGTTTGTTTCTTCAAAGAAAAAGAAAACAACAAAGACCTTTGTTTCCAAGCCAAATCAAAATACCCCGTTCCATCACATTTCAAGCAAAGACAAATGAACCCAGTGTCCATGCTTCTGGACTCTAGGCAAGAGCATCTTTGTCTTCTGGACCATGATTTACACTGATGAGTCTTATACAAGTGATGCTCTCCTGAGTTGGGAACTGCAGCTAAAGTCACGTGGAGACAATCACAGCAAACAGTACCCAAAATATCCATAACCTGAGAGTATTGGCCCAGATCAGTCAGTTCAGTTGCTCAGTCATGTCCAACTCTTTGCAACCACATGGACTGCAGCTCACCAGGCCTCCCATTCCATTGCCAACTCGCGGAGCTTGCTCTAACTCATGTCCGTTGAGTCGGTGATGCCATCCAACCATCTCATCCTCTGCTGTCCCCTTCTCCTCCTGCCTTCAATCTTTCCCAGAATCAGGGTCTTTTCAAATGAGTCAGTTCTTCGCATCAGGTGGGCAAAATATTTGAGTTTCAGCTTTAGCATCAGTCCTTCCAATGAATATTCAGGATTGATTTCCTTTAGGATGGACTGGTTTGATCTCCTTGTAGTCCAAGGGACTCTCAAGAGTCTTCTCCAACACCACGTTCAAAAGCATCAATTCTTCAGTGCTCAGATTTCTTTACAGTCCAACTCTCACATCCATACATGACTATTGGAAAAACCATAGCCTTGACTAGATGGACCTTTGTTGGCAAAGTAGTATCTCTGCTTTTTAATATGCTGTCTAGGTTGGCCATAGCTTTTCTTCAAAGGAGCAAGAGTCTTTTAATTTCATGGCTGCAGTCACCATCTGCAGTGATTTGGGAGCCCAAAAAAATAAAGTCTGTCACTGTTTCCATTGTTTCCCCATCTATTTCCCATGAAGTGATGGGACCTGATGCCGTGATCTTAGTTTTCTGGATGTTGAATTTTAAGCCAACTTTTTCACCCTCCTCTCTCACTTTCATCAAGAGGCTCTGGAGTGGCGCTGGAGTGACTTTGAGGAGATACCCCATATTCAAGGGCAGAGAAACCCCAGCAAGATGGTAGGCGCTGGAGCAGAATGTCACCCCTTTTATCTGCCTATTTAGTCCTCCCATCTTTAACTGCGTAGCTCAAAATCAACATTCTTCTTTAAAATACAGACACTGTATAACCCTGTTTCTTTAAGGGACCTAAAATAGTCAAATTCACAGAAACAGAAAGTGGAAAGGTGGTTACCAGAGGCCTAGAGGAGGGGAAGGGGAGGAGGCTGTCCTTTAATAAGGTTAGGGTTTCCATTGGGCAAGACAGAATAGTCCCAGAGAGCTGCTGTTCAGTCATGTGACTATGCCTAATGCCACTCACTGCACACTTAAAGATAGTTTAGATGGCAAATTTTATGAGTTTTTTAACCACAATTAAAAAATAAATTTTTAATAACTGAGTCACTTCGCTGTACAGCAAAGGTTAACACAATATTGTAAATCAACTATAGGCCAATAAAATTTAAATCAACAAATAAAAATTTTGAATTTCTACATTCTTCTTAAATCCTTTGTTTAGCCACCCTGTTTTAAAATTTGTTGTTTTAAAATTTGGCTGCACTGGGTCTTCTTTGCTGCAAGCAGGCTTTTCTCCAGTTGCTGTCAGCAGGGGCTACTCTCTAGTTGTGGCCCTCAGGCTTCACACTGCGGTGGCTTCTCTTGTTGCAGAGCACAGGCTCTAGGATGTGTGTACTTCAGTAGCTGTGGCTTGCAGGCTCTAGAGCATGGGATCAGTAGTCGTGGTGCCCATAAGTGCTTAGTTGCCCCATGGCATGTGAAATCTTCCCAGACCAGGGATCAAACTCATGAGCTCCGCATTGGCAGGTGGATTCTTTTTTTTTTTTTTTTTCCTTTTATTTTTATTAGTTGGAGGCTCATTACTTTACAATATTGTAGTGGGTTTTGTCATACATTGACATGAATCAGCCATGGATTTACATGTGTTCCCCGTCCCGATCCCCCCTCCCACCTTCCTCTCCACCCGATCCCTCTGGGTCTTCCCAGTGCACCAGGCCCAAACACTTGTCTCATGCATCCAACCTGGGCTGGTGATCTGTTTCACCCTAGATAATATATGTTTCGGTGCTGTTCTCTCGAAACATCCCACCCTCGCCTTCTCCCACAGAGTCCAAAAGTCTGTTCTGTACATCTGTGTCTCTTTTTCTGTTTTGCATATAGGGTTATCGTTACCATCTTTCTAAATTAAATTCCATATATATGCGTTAGTATACTGTATTGGTCTTTATCTTTCTGGCTTACTTCACTCTGTATAATGGACTCCAGTTTCATCCATCTCATTAGAACTGATTCAAGTGAATTCTTTTCAATGGCTGAGTAATACTCCATGGTGTATATGTACCACAGCTTCCTTATCCATTCATCTGCTGATGGGTGTCTAGGTTGCTTCCGTGTCCTGGCTATTGTAAACAGTGCTGGCAGGTGGATTCTTAACCACTGGACCATCAGGGAAGTCCCGGTTCGGTTCTTGCCTGGAGTTACCTTGCCCTCGTCCCCAAAATTACTGTTTGTCCTTTCACCTGTTGCTTAGTCATGTGCCTACTTGGGACAACTACTTTTGTCTGAAACTGTTAATTTAGCATTTTAGCATAATAACTTTTATCCATTTGAGTTTCAATTAGTCACTAATGATGAAATTGTTTTAAAATCAGTATCTGCATCTTCCATTATACCCTCTAGGTGCCCTTCTGATAATAGCATTCAATAAGCACCTGCTGTTTTAACTCAGCTGTGTCACAGTCGGCACCATCAGATTTGGAGAGCTGAGGCTGAATCTGAATTCAGTAGAAAGGCCAGTGTGGGGAAAAGGTTAAAAGTAAAAGTCATCAGAAAAGGCGGAACGGGCTGTCAAGGCCAACTAAGCTGATGGTGGCCACTTTCATTTGCTCATCCTTTTATTCAATAAAATAGTATTGAGTTCCCATGTCTAAGACATAATACTTATTTTGTGAGATACAAGTCTGACACAGTATCTGCCTTTAAGAATTTATCATCTTATAGTATCTGACTCTTTCTTCCAAGAAAAGTTGGAGGAAAAGGGCCAGCCAGGTTCGATCATGTCAATGTAGGTTTTGGGAGGTGAAAGCCAGGTACAGTAGCAACTCAAGAAGGACAGAAACATGTGCTAAAATATGTGCAAGGAAAAAAAAATAAAGTAACAATATGAGAAGTTAAGTTTGTCATCAGGTACAAGAAGCAAGGACATATGCCAATATATGAAATGAAGACAAAGGTAAGGTAAATGCAGTAATGGAGCAAGAATTAAGAAACAAGATATGTATTAGACATATACTAATATGTCTAGACTAGACAAAATTGAAAAGGATGCTGGCCATTGTCAGAAACAGGGTACCCCAAATTCTCCCTTCGTGGGTTCATTTACAGTTATAATAAGTGGATTCACCAGGCAGAGCAGAGCAGGCAAGTAGGGTAAATATACAAGCAATCAAATTAAAAGTACTAAGTCCCATTAGGAAGGAGCAAAATAATACGAAACTGCACAAGAGACCACGGAACAGGTAACAGCACAGATGCTAATGTCAGAGAACCTAGTTTCAAATCTCAAGTATGATAGCTATTTGTCATGTGACCTTGGATGAGATAAGGATATTTCTCTGTTTTCTTATCTGTAAAATAGGAACAATATTATGCCTGTCTTAGAGGAGATGTTTCAAGGATGAAATTAGTTAATATATGGGAAAGCTTGAGGAGAGTGCCTAGCACAGGATAAGCTGTATGGCATTGTTAGGCGTTGTGACTTAAAGGCAGGAGGAATCACCTCGGGCTGTGAGGGATAACTTACTTTGTACAGGATCTGACATTTGAGCTTGCTTTTGAATTACAGAGACAACTTGAATATACAGGATGGGAGTGTGGGGACAAGTTCAAAATGGCATGAATGTTCAAACTGGGTTTAGAAGCATAGATATAAATACAGGCTATATGCCAGAGAATAATAAGAGATAGGGCTGGAAAGGTGATTGGTAGCCAGCTAAGTTGAATGTCAGGCTAAGGGGCCCACCTCACTCAGAAAGTAATGGAGAGTCATCACGGACTTCTGAACAGGGAAGCAGTCTTCTCAGAGCAGTCAGGTGAATCTGGTAGCTGTTGACGGCATGGACTGTGGAGTGAAGAGACTGGAAGCACTGTGTCCAGGGAAGTGGCAAAACTTACCAGGTGAGGTATTAAGAATCAGAGAAAAACAGTTAGGTGTAAAGGACATCACTAAAGCCTTGCAAAGCAGAGAGTTGTAAGAAAAGTGCCCTTGAAAAGAGATTAACACAGAAAGTATATACTGCATGTTCTAAAGTGACAATGAAAAATTGGAATCCCTAGTCATCACATTTTTCTCTACCTGGATTGTTCATTTCTATGAAAATTCCTTAAAAAAGAATTCAGACTCCTCCCAAATACTGTCTTAACCTGGGTCTCCAACCTTCTCCCTCTCCTGCCCCAACAGCATACCCTGGGCTGCTGTCAAATTGTATTAATTGTTACTCCTGCTCAGTGAACATATTATAAATCGTGAGGCAATGTGAAAACCTAAGGTCTTATTTACTCTTTCCTTCACTTTGGGCATTGGCTCACCCAGGTTTCTCTCCCTGGAAGAATCTTCTCATCTCCAAGGACCAAATTCCTATGTACCCTTCGAGGACCATCTGAAACTCTGCTTTCACATGAAGCTTTCCTCATGTGAAGGACTTTCACACGAAGTCTTCCAGCAGAAAATGATTTCTCCCTTATCTATACTTTCAAAGCACTTGATATATTACCCTCACAACACTATAATGCAAACAAATTAGATTATCAGTAATTGCTATAATTTAATAGCAATAAACATTGTTTGTGAACATGTCATAACTATGGCATTACTAGCAACTTTTTCATTGCATAATTGCTGGAGAGTTTACAAAGCCATTTTTTAAAATCTATGCATAGGATATTGATGTTGGAGAAGACTCCTGAGAGTCCCTTGGGCTGCAAGGAGATCCAACCAGTCCAACCTAAAGGAAATCAGTCCTGAATGTTCATTGGAAGGACTGATGTTGAAGCTGAAACTCCAATACTTTGGCCACCTGATGTGAAGAACTGACTCATTTGAAAAGATCCTGATGCTGGGAAAGATTGAAAGCAGGAGAAGGGGACAACAGAGGATGAGATGGCTGGATGGCATCACCAACTCAACAGACATGAGTTTGAGTAAACTCCAGGAGTTGGTGATGGACAGGGAGGCCTGGCGTGCTGCAGTCCATGGGGTCGCAAAGAGTTGGACACGACTGAGCAACTGAACTGAACTGAACTGAAGAGGATAATTTAATCTTTTTAACCATTTGTTAATACAACATGACTTAGCAACTGAATAGTAACAACACAAAAGACAAGAAAATTATTATGAGTCTCATTCTTTACTGCTGATAAAAATAAATGAATGACCCAAATCACACAGCTAAACCCAGATCCAGGGAATTTTCCACCATGTGCTTTCCCACCCACTAAGCTCCTGCTATCCATCCCACCTGAACTGTTGACCCCTACACCTCTCAGGTAGTGTCCCTGATGTGTTGGGCTGGTCCAGTGAACAGGGTTTCCACTGTGTGCCATTCCAATGGCAGAGGCTCTGTCATTTTCACTTTTCAGTTTCCAGGTCACATTACACCACCTGCCCACCAGAGGTTATGCCCACTGTCAGTGCTCTGTCTCCAGCCCATTCACTGAAATGCCCCAAGCAGCCAGGACCAACTGACCAGAGATGCAGTCAAAATGAAGACTATCTACCTCCCTGGATGCAGGAAACATGGAGGAATCACACTGCCAGCCTCAGGAAAGCAAAGACTGAGCCAGATTACATAGAACCTGACTACCACCTGCTTAGCACAGTCTTCTTAGCACAGATGCTCAGCAAGATGTTGGATATTCTGCCCAGATTCCACTCAGTGCAAGAAGGAGAAACGAAGAGGAAAGTGAAGAAGTTTTCAGAATTTTGCACAAATTTATAATATTCCGTGACTTCACTCAAACATCTTGCTTTTTCTGTCACTGAGATATAATAGATAGTCATTTTCATTTTCTAGCTGAGTTAGACCAAAATGGACAGTCTAAGGGAGAAAAAAAAAATGATTGATTGGTACAAGGACCTAATTTATGAAGTATAACGTTTCTCCCTGCCAAATGCTTTTCCTTGTCAAAATTTTGCCGGAATCAATTGGTTATTTTTGGAATTATTAAATATAGTACTGCATCAGGGAAATTATGCTACAAATAATATTACAAATATTATGCAGAGACAGAAAATAATAGATGATTAAATGTCTCCATGCGTTCTTCCTGGGATAGTGTTTTCTAATGAATTGTGTAATTTAGATATTTAGGAAACTATTTTCCCTCCAGAGGAATGCTCCTTTACTGGCTTACAAAAAATTAGAATAGCATCTCACACAAATAGTACAAATTCTTGGTTTTCAAGGAGTGTTTTCATTTAAATAACAAGTGCACAGGAAGAATAATGTTCAATGATCTAATTTCACATTTTGAGGACTTTTCTCCCTTTGATTTTTAAAAATCTTTACAGAAAATCTAGTGCTTCATCACATCTTTATTTTAATCTTCACTGCTTTCTCTGATTATAAGAATAATGCATACTACCACAAAAATTCAAATTTTTCAGAAAAGCATCACATAGAAAGCCAAGAATCCTGCAGTTACTCAGAATTGCCGCTCTTCTAAAAATCTGTAACTATGACTTCAGATTTTCCCAATCTATTAACCATCTTCTGAAGTCTCAAAATCAGCCCAGTTGCTTTTTTCATATTACAGCTCTTCCTTCCTGTCCACGTGCTGTTAAACATCCCCCATAATTTAAAAAAAAAAAAAATGCTCTTTGACCCTTCCATTTCTTAGACCTACAATTTTTCTTTTTCTTCTCATTTAAACATCTCAAGAGTAAGTTATATTCATTCCTCAGATTAGTTTGCTTTAGTTTCTTTCCCTTTTATTCAACTGAAGCCATGAGGTTCTAATGTCCAAATACAGCAAACATATTTGGTATCTCAGATATCCTCTCTTCAACTTTAATACTGCTCACGGTTGGCCAAAGCAGTTTGTTCAGATTTTTCTGTAAGACTCTAAGAAAACCCAAAAAACTTTTTGGCCAGCCCAATACATATCCCACTGGTTTACATTTCTCTGTCCCTGTTCTCTTCCTGCTTCTCTGACAATATTTTCTTGATCTCTTTTATTATTCCCTCTCCTCTACTTGCCCTTCTTATGTTGGTGTTTTGTCTCTGGTTCATTTTCCTTCTGATTCTATGTGAGTTGTCTCATCTGAGTTGTCTAATTGATAAGTGATAACTCCCAAATCTTTTTCATCTCCAGCTTTTAACCTCAGGCTTCCCGGGTAGCTCAGTTGGTAAAGAATCCTCCTGCAATGCAAGAAATGCAGGTTCGATTCCTGAGTTGGGAAGTTCCCCTGGAGAAGGGATAGGCTACCCACTCCAGTATTCTCAAACTTCCCTGGTGGCTCAGATGGTAAAGAATCTGCCTGCAATGTGGGAGACCTGCGTTCGATCCCTCGGTTGGGAAGATCCCCTGGAGGAGGGCATGGCAACCCACTCCAGCAATCTAGCCTGGAGAATCCCTAAGAACAGAGAAGCCTGGTGGGCTACAATCCATGGGTCGCAAAGAGTTGGACATGACTGAGTGACTAAGCTGTCTGTCCATACTCATACACGTACCTGTGTTTCCCAAACACCTTGATTCAGCATTGCCCAGAGTATATTCTTCTTTGTCTCCTCTTTTTCCAAGACCAGAGATCTCCTTCTGCTATATTTACATGTCAGATATTCACAGTATCACCCATCTGATCTCCCAAGCAAGAAACTGGGCAGTCCTTTTTTACTTTTTATTCTTCTTTGTTCTTTATATAGACTTAACCATCCAAACATATCATGAATCTGTACCCTTTTTTCTAATCTAGGCCATAACCTTCCCATTATACCTTTTTAAAAATTAATTAATTAATTATAATTGGAGGCTAATTACTTTACCATACTGTAGTGGTTTTGCCACACATTGACATGAATCAGCCATGGGTGTACATGTGTTCCCCATCCTGAACTCCCCTCCCACCTCCCTCCCCATCCCATCCCTCAGGGTCATCCCAGTGCACCGGCCCTGAGCACCCTGTCTCATGCATCGGACCTGGACTGGCGATCTGTTTCACATATGATAATATACATGTTTCAGTGCTATTCTCTCAAATCATCGCACCCTCACCTTCTCCCACAGAGCCCAAAAGTCTGTTCTATACATCTGTGTCTCTTTTGCTGTCTCACATACAGGGTCATTGTTATCATCTTTCTAAATTCTATATATATGCATTAATATACTGTATTGGTGTTTTTCTTTCTGACTTACTTCATTCTGTATAATAGGCTCCAGTTTCATCCACCTCATTAGAACTGATTCAAATGCATTCTTTTTAATAGCTGAGTGATATTCCATTGTGTATATGTACCACAGCTTTCTTATCTATTCATCTTCCAATGGACATCTAGGTTGCTTCCAAGTCCTGTCTATTGTAAGCAGTGCTACGATGAACATTGGGGTGCACGTGTCTCTTTCAATTCTGGTTTCCTCAGTGTGTATGCCCAGTAGTGGGCTTGCTGAGTTGTATGGCAGTTTTATTTCCAGTTTTTAAAGGAATCTTCACATTGTTCTCCATAGTGCCTGTACTAGTTTGCATTCCCACCAACAGTGTAAGAGGGTTCCCTTTTCTCCACACCCTCTCCAGCATTTATTGTTTGTAGACTTTTTGATAGCAGCCATTCTGACTGGCGTGAGATGGTGCCTCATTGTGGTTTTGATTTGCATTTCTCTGATAATGAGTGATGTTGAGCATCTTTTCATGTGTTTGTTAGCCATCTGTGTGACTTCTTTGGAGAAATATCTGTTTAGGTCTTTGGCCCATCTTTTCATTGGGTCATTTATTTTTCTGACATTGAGCTGCATGAGCTGCTTGTGTATTTTTGAGATTACTTCTTTGTCAGTTGCTTCATTTGCTATTATTTTCTCCCATTCTGAAGGCTGTCTTTTCACCTTACTTATAGTTTCCTTCATTGTGCAAAAGCTTTTAAGTTTTATTAAGTCCCATTTGTTTAGTTTTGCTTCTATTTCCATTTATCTCGGAGGTGGGTCATAGAGGATCCTGCTGTGGTTTATGTCAGAGAGTGTTCTGCCTATGTTTTCCTCTAGGAGTTTTATAGTTTCTGGTCTTACATTTAGATCTTTAATCCATTTTGAGTTTATTTTTGTGTATGGTGTTAGAAAGTGTTCTTTCTTTTACAAGTGGTTGACCAGTTTTCCCAGCACCACTTGTTAAAGAGATTGTCTTTTCTCCACTGTATATTCTTGCCTCCTTTGTCAAAGATAAGGTGTCCATAGGTTCGTGGATTTATCCTGGGCTTTCTATTTTGTTCCACTGATCTATATTTCTGTCTTTGTGCCAGTACCATACTGTCTTGATGACTATAGCTTTGTAGTAGTGCTTGAAGTCAGGCAGGTTGATTCCTCCAGTTCCATTCTTCTTTCTCAAGGTTGTTTTAGCTATTCGAGGTTTTTTGTATTTCCATAAAAATTGTGAAATTATTTATTCTAGTTCTGTGAAAAATACTGTTGGTAGATTGATAGGGATTGCATTAAATCTATAGATTGCTTTGGGTAGTATAGTCATTTTCACTATATTACTTCTTCCAATCCATGAACATGAATATTTCTTCATCTATTTGTGTCATCTTTGATTACTTTCATCAGTGTTTTATAGTTTTCTATATATATGTCTTTTGTTTCTTTAGGTAGATTTATTCCTAAGTATTTTATTCTTTTCGTTGCAATGGTGAGTGGCAATGGCTTTCTTTACTTAATTTCTCTTTCTGTTTTCTCATTGTTAGTGTATAGGAATGCAAGGGATTTCTCTGTGTTAATTTTATATCCTTTAACTTTACTATATTCATTGATTAGCTACAGTAATTTTCTTGTGGAGTCTTTAGGGTTTTCTATGTAGAGAGTCATGTCATCTGCAAACAGTGAGAGTTTTACTTCTTTTCCAATCTGGATTCCTTTTATTTCTTTTTCTGCTCTGATTGCTGTGGCCAAAACTTCCAAAACTATGTTGAATAGTACTGGTGAGAGTGGGCACCCTTGTCTTGTTACTGACTTTAGGGAAAATGCTTTCAATTTTTCACCATTGAGGATAATGTTTGCTGTGGGTTTATCATATATGGCTTTTATTATGTTGAGGTATGTTCCTTCTATGCCTACTTTCTAGAGGGTTTTTATCATATATGGATGTTGAATTTTGTCAAAGGCTTTCTCTGCATCTATTGAGATAATCATATGGCTTTTATCTTTCAATTTGTTAATATGGTGTATCACATTGATTGATATATGAATATTGAAGAATCCTTGCATCCCTGGGATAAAGGCCACTCAGTCATGATGTATGATCTTTTTAATATGTTGTTCCATTCTGTTTGCTGGAATTTTGTTAAGGATTTTTGCATCTATGTTCACCAGTGATATTGGCCTGTAGTTTTCTTTTTTGTGGCATCTTTGTCGGGTTTTGGTATTAGGGTGATGGTGGCCTCATAGAATGAGTTTGGCAGTTTACCTTCCTCTGCAATTTTCTGAAAGAGTTTGAGTAGGATAGGTGTTAGCTCTTCTCTAAATTTTTGGTAGAATTCACCTGTGAAGCCATCTGGTCCTGGGCTTTTGTATGTTGGAAGATTTTTGTTTCAGTTTCAATTTCTGTTCTTCTGATGGGTCTGTTAAGATTTTCTATTTCTTCCTGTTCAGTTTTAGAAGGTTGTACTTCTCTAAGAATTCGTCCATTACTTCCAAGTTGTCCATTTTATTGGCATATATTTACTGATAGTAGTCTCTTATGATCCTTTGTATTTCTGTATTGTCTATTGTGATTTCTCCATTTTCATTTCTAATTTTGTTGATTTGATTTTTCTCCCTTTGTTTCTTGATGAGTCTGGCTAATGGTTTGTCTATTTTATTTATCTTCTCAAAGAACCAGCTTTTAGTTTTGTTAATTTTTGCTATAGTCTCCTTTGTTTCTTTTTCATTTATTACTGCCCTAATTTTTATGATTTCTTTCCTTCTACTAACCCTGGGGTTCATTTCTTCTTTTTCTAGTTGCTTTAGGTTATCTATTTGATGTTTCTCTTGTTTCTTGAGGTAAGCTTGTATTGCTAGGAACATTCCCCTTAGCACTGCTTTTCCTGAGTCCCATAGGTTTAAAGTTGTTGTGTTTTCTACACATATTTTGATTTTTTTCTTGATTTCTTCTGTGATTTGTTGGTTATTCAGAAGTGTGTTGTTTAGCTTCCATATGTTTTTATTTTTAACAGTTTTTTTTTTTCCTGTAGTTGACATCTAATCTTACCACATTGTGATCAGAACAGATGCTTGAAATGATTTCAATTTTTTTAATTTACCAAGGCTAGATTTATGGTCCAGGATGTGATCTATCCTGAAGAATGTTCCGTGTGCACTTGAAGAAAGGGTGAAATTCATTGTTTTGGGGTGAAATGTCCTATAGATATCAATTAGGTCTAACTGGCCCATTGCATCACTTAAAGCTTGTGTGTTTCCTTGCTAATTTTCTGTTTGGTTGATCTATCCATAGGTGTGAGTGGGGTATTAAAGTCTCCCACTATTATTGTGTTACTGTTAATTTCCCCTTTCATACTTGTTAGCATTTCCCTTACATATTGCAGTGCTCCTATGTTGGCTGCATATATAATTGTCATTTCTTCTTCTTGGATTGATCCTTTGATCATTGTGTAGTGCCCTTCATTGTCTCTTTTCATGGCCTTTATTTAAAAGTCTATTTTATCTGATATGAGTATTGCAACTTCTGCTTTCTTTTCATCTCCAATTTGCATGAATTATCTTTTTCCCACCCTTCACTTTCAGTCTGTGTGTGTCCCTTGTTTTGAGGTGGGTCTCTTATAGACAGCATATATAGAGGTCTTGTTTTTGTATCCATTCAGGCAGTCTTTGTGTTTTGGTTGAGGCATTCAAACTATTTACATTTAGGGTAATTACTGATAAGTATAATCCCATTGCCATTTACTTTGTTGTTTGGGGTTTGAGTTTATACACCTTTTCTGTGTTTCCTGTCTAGAGAAGATCCTTTAGCATTTGTTGAAGAGCTGGTTTTGTGGTGCTAAATTCTCTCAGCTTTTGCTTGTCTACAGACAAGCTTTTGAATTCTCCTTCATATTTGAATGAGATCCTTGCCCGGTACAGTAATCTGGGTTGTAGGTTTTTCTCTTTCATCACTTTAAGTATGTCCTGCCATTCCCTTCTAGCCTGAAGAGTTTCTATTGAAAGATCAGCTGTTATCCTTATGGGAATCCCCTTGTTTTTATTTTATTGCTTTTCCCTTGTTGCTTTTAATATTTGCTCTTTGCATTTGATCTTTGTTAATTTGATTAATATGTGTCTTGGGGTGTTAGGCCTTGGGTTTATCCTGTTTGGGACTCTCTGGGTTTCTTGGACTTTTGTGACTATTTCCTTCCTCATTTTAGGGAAGTTTTCAACTATTATCTCCTCAAGTATTTCCTCATGCCCTTTCTTTTTGTTTTCTTCTTCTGGGACTCCTATGACTCAAATGTTGGGACATTTGACATTGTCCAGGAGGTCTCTGAGATTTTCCTCATTTCTTTTAATTCTTTTTTATTTTTTCCTCTCTGCTTCATTTATTTCCACCATTCTATCTTCCACCTAACTTATCCTCTCTTCTGCCTCAGTTATTCTACTGTTGGTTCCTTCCAGAGAGTTTTTGATCTCAGTTATTACATTATTCATTATTGACTGACTGTTTTTGACTTCTTCTAGGTCCTTGTTAAACATTTATTGCATCTTCTCAATCCTTGTCTCCAGCCTATTTATCTGTGACTCCATTTTGTTTTCAAGATCTTGGATCATCTTTACTATCATTATTCTGAATTCTTTTTCAGGTAGACTCCCTATTGCCTCCCTTTTGTTTGGTTTGGTGGGCATTTATCATGTTCCTTTACCTGCTGAATATCTCTCTACCTCTTCATTTTGTTTATATTGCTGTGTTTGGGGTGGCCTTTCTGTATGCTGGAAGTTGGTGGTTCCTCTTTGTTGTGGAGGTTGCTCCCTATGAGTGGGGTTGAACTAGTCGCTTGTCAAGTTTTCCTGGTTAGGGAAGCTTACATTGGTGTTCTGGTGGGTGGAGCTGGACCTCTTCTCTCTGGAGTGCAATGAAGTGTCCAGTAGTGAGTTTTGAGGTATCTATGGGTTCGGTGTGACTTTTGGCAACCTGTATTTTAATGCTCAGGGTTATGTTCCTGCATTGCTGGAGAGTTAGTGTGGTGCGTCTTGCTCTGGAGCTTGTTGGCTCTTGGGTGGTGCTTGGTTTCAGTGTAGGTATGGAGGCTTCTGGATGAGCTCTTGTCTATTAATGTTCCCTGGAGTCAGGAGTTCTCTGGTGTTCTCAAGTTTTGGATTTAATCCTCCTGCCTCTGGCTTTCAGTCTTATTCTTAGAGTAGCCTCAAGACTTCTCCATCCATACAGCACAGATGATAAAACATCTAGGTTAATGGTGAAAAGATTCCCCACAGTGAGGGACACCCAGAGAGGTTCACAGAGTTCCATGGAGAAGAGAAGAGGGAGGAGGGAGATAGAGGTGAGCAGGAGGAGAAGAGGGGGAATCAAAAGGGAAGAGAGCAAGCTAGCCAGTAATCAAATCCCTAAGTGCTCTCCACAGTCTGGAACACTCAGAGAGGTTCATGGAGTTACACAGAGAAGAGGGAGGAGGGAGGTAGAGGTGGCCAGGAGAAGAGGGGGTCAAAAGGGAGGAGGTCAATCTAGCCAGTAATCAGTTCCCTAAGTGTTCTCCACAGCCTGGAACACCCAGAGAGATTCACAGAGTTAAATAGAGAAGAGAAGGGGGAGGGAGGAGATAGAGGTGACCTGGGGAAGAAAAGGGAGAGTCAAAAGGAGAGAGAGCAATCAAGCCAGTAATCACACTGCTAGGTAAAAATGGGTAGTGAAGATTCAATTCTTAAAGGTACAAAATTGACAACAAACACCAAAAAGCAAAGATTAAAAATCTAGTGTAGAGCTTAGACTCGCAAAAATACAGTATTAAAAATGCAATACAAGATCAATCACAAAAATTATATAAAATATATATATTAAATTTGCTTTTAAAATAGGGCCTTTTGCAAGGTAATAGTATGTTAAAAAAACAAAAATTAAAGGAGTAGTAAAGAACTTAAAATTTAAAAAATTTTTAAAATTAAAAAATGATAATAGTAAAATATATCTAGGGCTTTCTCTGGAGCTGTTTTGGGCAGTGTGGGGTCAGTTCAGTTTCAGATAGTTCCTTGTTCCAGCTTATACTTCTCTCAAGGTCTATAAGTCCCTTCCAATGCTTAGTCCATGTTAACTACAGGGTTTTAATCTGTTGCGCCTGTCACTTCCAGAGTGGTTCCCTTGTTTTGTTTATTTTGGCTTCCTATGTTTGCAAGTCTCTCCAGTGTCTAATTTCCGCCCTGACACAAGGGGCGAAGGTGGTCACTTGTCTAGGCTCACTTGTTCAGTCGTGCCGTGGGGAGGGATGAGCTCTGCAAACAAACATCACTGGCGTGTGTGGGGAGTGCACGCGGTGTCTGGGCCGCACTGGGTTTGCCCCCGCTCACGGCGTGTGTGCTTTCCCCGTCTACACTGCTCAGGCCCCAGGTTGCTCTGCAGGGAAACTGTCTAAAGCAGGCCCTGGGTTGTCTGCACTCCCCAGGTCTAAGCTGCTCAGGTTCAGGTTCTCGGGGACTCCGCAAAGGCACAGACTGGGCTGGGCGTGCGTTTTGTGCCCTTCCCAGGTCTGCGCAGCTCAGGCGACCAGGTGCTTGGCGTGCGCACTGTCCCAGGTGGTCTGTGCGTCTTGTCACCTCCTTGGTCCCAGCCCCTCGGTTCCCCGCGTGCATGGCAAGATTGCCATCTCAGGTGTGCCGTGTGTCTCCTCTGGGGAGCTCATCTCTGGCTGTGACCCTCCTGGCGGGTGTCAACCGTCCAGGATCCCAGGAAGACTTGGTTAGCAACCAGGAGCCTCTCAAAGTTTGGTAGAGGAAGCCATCTCTGGGGCCAAGATTGTCCCTTGCCTCCTGCCTCTCTGCCTCCGGTGGGGGATGGGCCTGTCCACAGCCGGCTAGCTCTCCTTTGGTATTCCCTCAGTCCTTTGTTCTGTGAGCAGGCTAGGCTGTGCCTTAGGTTAGCGCTTTTTGAGGGAAAGTTCTCTCTCTCTCTCTCTCTCTCTTTTTTTTCCTCTCTCTCTGGCTATCCTACAGTTTGGGTTGCTATCTCCTGTTAGCTCCCTCAGATTATCCTCAGGGCATTCAGGCCCGGTCCTTACCCTAAGCTAGCAGCTGGCGCCTCCCTGTTCAGCCCCCGCTTGCTGGTGGTGGATGCGAGCATCTGGGCTACTTCTCCTCTGGGAGTTGCAGTTAGGCGCAGTATTCTGTGGGTTGCCCCCCACCCAGTTATGTTGCTGTCTGAGATTCCAAAATGCCCCACAGACCCGCCAGTGAGAGGGTTTCCTGGTGTTTGGAAACCTCCTTCACAACTCCCTCCCTGGGATGGGTCTCTGTCCCTAACTCTTTCATCTCTCTTTTTATCTTTTATATTTTGTCCTACCTCCTCTTGAAGAGAATGGGCTGCCTTTCTGGGTGTCCAGGGTCCTCCGCCAGCATTCAGAAATTGTTTTGTGGAAGTTGCTCAGCATTCAAATGATCTTTTGATGAATTTGTGGAGGAGAAAGTGGTTTCCCCATCCTACTCCTCCACCATCTTAGGGCCACCTCCCCCCACCCCACACCCTTTATACCTTTTTATAAGACTAATTTTCTGGTTCTAGTCTCAGTCCCTCATATACATTCCCATACTGATTTCAACATAAATTTTGGAAAGTTAAAATCTGATCCCATTATTTCGTGTGCTAAAATGATCAATGATTCCCCAGAGCTTTCAGATAAAAATCCAAGCTCTTTAGTTTGGCATTATTTTTGTTGTGTAGTTGCTAAGTTGTGTCTGACTCTTTGGCAACCCCATGGACTGTAGTCCATCAGGCCCCCTCTGTCTATGGGATTTCCCAGGCAAGAATACTTGAGTAGGTTGCCATTTCCTTCTCCAGGGGATCTTCCTGTCCCAGGGATTGAACCTGTGTCTCCTGAATTAGCAGATGGGTTCTTTACCACTGAGCCACCTTGGAAGGCCTTAGATTGGCATTAAGGTCTTTTATAAATGGCTTCTATATTTTTCTTTTATTATCTCACAGTTTATGATCTAATAACACTAAATTTCTTACAATTCCTTGTACACATCATACTCTTTTCTTCATGTATGCTATTCTCTCTTGTCTTTCTCTGTGTATCTCATTCACCTGTCTAACTTTTACTCAGTCACTTCTTCTTTAAGAAAAAAGTAAAAGTTAGCTTTTACTGTTTCTGAGGTTCAAAGGACATCCGTAATAGATTTCCAATTTCAGTAATAGTCGGTTAGACTACTGCAGAACCACCTCCTGCTAGGGCAGGCAAGAACCAAAAAAGCTAGACAAAATGTATGTGCTCAAGTTTTGGCTGCGCTGGGTCTTTGTTGCTCTGTGGGCCTTTCTCTAGTTGTGGTGAGCAGGGGCTACATGCTAGTTGTGGAGCACAGGCTCTATGGCAGTGGCTCAGTAGTTGTAAGGTATGGGCTTAGTTGCTCCACAGCATATGGGATCTCCGCAGTTAAGGGATCAAACCCATGTCACCTGCATTGGCAGATGGATTCTTTACCACTGAACCACCAGAGAGCCCGAGACAAAATATTCTTAAAGATTTGATTAAAGACATATGAGAGGGTCCAAAGCAGTGAAGATTGAGGTAACAGATATCCAAGAGAGAAGGAAAATATGGAGAGGTGAGCCCAATTTTTCCTATCAAAGCATTTTGTGGTGGGCATATACATTATACAACCCTTTCAAAAAATGTTTGGGAGTGTCAACTAAAGTTAACTTCTCATGCCCTATAACAAGCTATTCTACTCTTAGATTTTTACTCCACAGAAATGTATATCAGAAGCCACGCAGAAGAATTTACATAGCAGTGTTATTGAGAATAGCCCCAAACTACTTCCATCAAATACCAAAATGAATGAATCATCTGTATTATATTTACACAATGGAATACTACACAACAATAAAAATGAACTATTGCTAAACACAGCAACATGAATGAATTTTCTAAACAAACTTAGGATGAAAATTGCCAGACACAAAAGAGTAGATAAGACTTCATTTATATAAAGTACAAAGACACAAAACAAATGCATAATGTTAAAAGTCCAGATAGTGGATTTCTCTGCAGAGAAAGGAGAGTAAAACACTTGGATCCTGGTAACATTCTAATTCTTGATACTTTGCTTACCTAAAAGGATTCACTTTATGATTTGTCAAGCTGTACATCTACAATTTGTGCAAATTTGGTATAGATGTTATACTTTAATAAAAATATTATTAAAAAAAAAGAAAATAGGGCATCTATATCTAAATAGAAAATAGTATTATGTACAATTGAAAAAGATATAAATATAAAGCTATATTTTAGAGAAATAAACAGTTTTGGAACTGGGTCTCTCAGCATCTGTGCGTTAACAGCTATTACCACTAAATTACTGGAGAACTACCAACCACAGGGAAGTGTCTGGCACACACATATAATTTGCCATCACAAAGAACTCATGCAGAAACTTTATTTAGACATGATCAGAAAGTTTTCCTTTCCATAATATATACTTTATTTTTCAAAGAAAGCCAAAATCAAGAATAGTTCTAAGTCATTTTTTCCACTGACATCACCTAGGAGTTACTATCCAATTTCTTTTGTTTTAGAGTCTGGTGAATGCTTTGGACTCAGGCTTCTGAAAGGCCTTTACCAGACCATACAACAGGTAATTATTTTCACTGTATATGAGTACCTAAAGATCTTTCAGGATTTTTCCCTTTATGTTATGATACAAAGTGGGCCTGCATAAGACAGTCTGTGCCTATCAAATTGCAAGAAAATATTTCAACATATTTCAGATGTTTTCATAGTCTTAGGGAGGTGGGGTGGGGTGAGGAAAAAAATTACACTGAAAGACCTTTATCTTTAAAAACTAAGGCCCAGATTAACTATGAACATTAGGTCAGTGCATCCAGTTAGTAAAAATGGTGTCCAAGTAAGCACATTCAGCTTGTGGTCCAACAAAAATAGAGGAAATGACATGCAGGGAGATGCAGGAATCGTCATCCACCCTCTGGCTACCTGTTGCAGAAGTTACAGCATTCAGCAGCCAGTCATTGCCACATCTGACCCCATGCCTGCTCACACCCAGGAACAGCGCCAGTTACTTGGGCAGATGTAGACAGATGGCCTTGGCCAATGGCAATAAGCAGAAAACCCACATGTGCTTTCCCTCCTAGAGAGGAGCAGCCTCCCCACCCTGTCACCTCCTCAATTAATATTTAGCATATCTATTGACATAGCCAAAGACACATTCTCCCTCGTCTACAGAATTCCAAGCCTAGGTGGGAACTCAGATATTTAAAAGTCTCTTCCTCTGCAGTCCTGATAAATAGGCCTTTGCTTTGTTCCCCTAAATACAAGTTTCTACTTCAGTAAATTTACAGGAAGTTTCTACTTCCTATAAATATGTGGTTTCTCTGCCTTACTTTTGTCAGGGTCCCTCAGGGAACCAGAATCTGCGCCTTCCTCCCTTATCATGTGTTACTGAAATATTTCTCTGAAGTCGGCTACTTTCCCATTAGTCTGACTTTATGCCTATCTATCTGCCTGGCCACCTAGAACCCCAGATGAGTTGTGCACATCCCATTGCTTGTTCACCTACCAGTTGGGATTTGCTTATCACCTTGCATTGAGCTCCCACTCCCATCTTAATATCAAATGCTTTCTGACACCGAGACTGATCAGGAACACAGGACACGTCCCAAACTCCAGCGATTGTGTCTAACGCTCCTGTCAGAGACAAACACTGCAGTGGCCTTTAATCATCCCTGCCCCCTGGTTTCCACACCTTTGTTTTAGTTTCTAGCATTAATCACGTGAACCTGGAAGAGGCTCCTTCCTCAGTCAAGCCGCAGATGAGACCACATACCTGTCAACAACCTTGACTGCAGCCTTGTGAGAGACTCTAAAATAGGAGACCCAGCTAAGCTATGCCTAGATTCCTGAGTCACAGAAGCTGTGGGACAATAAATGTGTGTCATGGCAAGTCACTGAGTTTGTGATAATTTGTTACACAATCATAGATCATTAATATAGTTTCCATTATCTATCCAAACCCCAAAGATCACTGAAGCTAAGTGGGTTAGTCCAGACCCATCCCAAGTTGTCACATTTTTAATAATAGATTTCTCTCTTGATGTGCTTGTGAATTTGAGGAAATATCACTATATTTACAGAGATCAATGTCTAATGTTATTAAATTCTGCTTTTTTTGAGTGTTTGAGGCAAGGTGGTAAACAGTTGATGAACTCCAAAATATTTCTCTTATTCCAATTGACAGAGATGTTCATTTTTATATTCTATAGCAGAGTGTGCTTCTCAAAGATGACTGCAACAATATCCTCCATCCTACCTGCTCTCATACAATACGACTCCTTCATCAAAGATGGAATCCAATTCCCTCCTTTTGGGTCTGGGCCAGCTTTGTGATGTTTGCAGTCAAAAACACAACTAGGACGTAGTTCTAAAAGACAAAAGAATTGAGACTTCAGTTGGAACTTAAAGGAAAGATGCTGAAATCCAGTAACTGAAAATGTCATCACTCAAGGAGAGGCAAAGTATAAAGAAATCAAGGCCAAATGCACAATTATTGAACATGCCTCAGGAAGGTGAAGGGGACTTCCCAGGTGACACAGTTGTAAAGAATCAGCCTGCCATTGCAGGAGACATGGGTTTGATCTCTGGGTTGAAAAGATCCTCTGGGAAAGGGAATAGCAACCCACTCCAGTATTCTTGCCTGGAAAATCCCATGGACAGAGGAGAGTAGCAGGCTATAGGCAATGGGATCTCAAAGGGTCAGACACAACTGAGCATGCATATGCAGAAAGGTGAATGATAAAGCAGAAGTACTTCAGCCAATTGATGAGTCACAAAGGATCAAGATGAGCTAACTTCACCTCATGCTGCATTAGAATGAAAGATCTAAAGTGTGAGTATTACAAGCATAATTAGCCAAATATCTTGGTGGCAGAAAAGGGAAATGAAACTCTGAATTTGAGTAGTTTAAATCATTTCATTAGTCTCAGGTCAACAGAAAAATTAAAACTTTCAGGGTTTTGCAAAAAATGTGTATATTTAATGCTGGGCAACTGCTAAACTATACAGTTTTTATTGAAGAAATTTAAAATAATTAACTCACTAACAGACTACAATTTTATATCCTTTTGGCTTAAAGTGAAAGGAAGAAAAAATAGAATTACAGCAGAACTCAATGGTTATTGGTTACTTCCCATATTTTTTGCCACTCTAGTGGGTTTTTTTCTTTATTTGTTCAAACATTTTTTATGTATTTTTAAAGTCTTTATTGATTTTGTTGTAATATTGCTTCTGTTTCATTTTTTTGGTGGTTTTGGCTGCTAGGCATGTTAGATCTTAGCTCCCTCAACAGGGATTAAACCTACACCAGCTGCTGCTTTGGAAGGCAATGTCCCAACCACTGGACTGGCAAGGAAGTCACATCACTTTAGTTTCTCATTGGTCAATATAATCAATTTGCTCTTCCAAAATATAATATTTATTATTATTAGAAATATTATAATATTTCATTATAATTATAATATATTATAAATATCATAATATTATAAATCTTGCCTGATTTGTAAAGGTAGATCAGAAAAGGCCACACAGCTTCTGCCTAGTTCTCTTGATGCTTTGCCTGTCAGTGCATTTCCTTTTCAGTTTATCTCAGAACTCTGCTACCAGGCTGTGAGAAACCAAAGCGAGATGGAGAGG